>NC_134697.1:2846874-2967187 GCF_050947455.1 Rhinoderma darwinii | reverse complement strand
ATATAACTGTCCCGGTCTTTACAGCGGAGTATATAACTGTCCCGGTCTTTACAGCGGAGTATATAACTGTCCCGGTCTTTACAGCGGAGTATATAACTGTCCCGGTCTTTACAGCGGAGTATATAACTGTCCCGGTCTTTACAGCGGAGTATATAACTGTCCCGGTCTTTACAGCGGAGTATATAACTGTCCCGGTCTTTACAGCGGAGTATATAACTGTCCCGGTCTTTACAGCGGAGTATATAACTGTCCCGGTCTTTACAGCGGAGTATATAACTGTCCCGGTCTTTACAGCGGAGTATATAACTGTCCCGGTCTTTACAGCGGAGTATATAACTGTCCCGGTCTTTACAGCGGAGTATATAACTGTCCCGGTCTTTACAGCGGAGTATATAACTGTCCCGGTCTTTACAGCGGAGTATATAACTGTCCCGGCCTTTACAGCGGAGTATATAACTGTCCCGGTCTTTACAGCGGAGTATATAACTGTCCCGGTCTTTACAGCGGAGTATATAACTGTCCCGGTCTTGACAGCGGAGTATATAACTGTCCCGGTCTTTACAGCGGAGTATATAACTGTCCCGGTCTTTACAGACGAGTATATAACTGTCCCGGCCTTTACAGCGGAGTATATAACTGTCCCGGTCTTTACAGCGGAGTATATAACTGTCCCGGTCTTTACAGCGGAGTATATAACTGTCCCGGTCTTTACAGCGGAGTATATAACTGTCCCGGTCTTTACAGCGGAGTATATAACTGTCCCGGTCTTTACAGCGGAGTATATAACTGTCCCGGTCTTTACAGCGGAGTATATAACTGTCCCGGTCTTTACAGCGGAGTATATAACTGTCCTGGCCTTTACAGCGGAGTATATAACTGTCCCGGTCTTTACAGCGGAGTATATAACTGTCCCGGTCTTTACAGCGGAGTATATAACTGTCCCGGTCTTTACAGCGGAGTATATAACTGTCCCGGTCTTTACAGCGGAGTATATAACTGTCCCGGTCTTTACAGCGGAGTATATAACTGTCCCGGTCTTTACAGCGGAGTATATAACTGTCCCGGTCTTTACAGCGGAGTATATAACTGTCCCGGCCTTTACAGCGGAGTATATAACTGTCCCGGTCTTTACAGCGGAGTATATAACTGTCCCGGTCTTTACAGCGGAGTATATAACTGTCCCGGTCTTTACAGCGGAGTATATAACTGTCCCGGTCTTTACAGCGGAGTATATAACTGTCCCGGTCTTTACAGCGGAGTATATAACTGTCCCGGTCTTTACAGCGGAGTATATAACTGTCCCGGTCTTTACAGCGGAGTATATAACTGTCCCGGTCTTTACAGCGGAGTATATAACTGTCCCGGTCTTTACAGCGGAGTATATAACTGTCCCGGCCTTTACAGCGGAGTATATAACTGTCCCGGCCTTTACAGCGGAGTATATAACTGTCCCGGTCTTTACAGAGGAGTATATAACTGTCCCGGCCTTTACAGCGGAGTATATAACTGTCCCGGCCTTTACAGCGGAGTATATAACTGTCCCGGTCTTTACAGAGGAGTATATAACTGTCCCGGCCTTTACAGCGGAGTATATAACTGTCCCGGCCTTTACAGCGGAGTATATAACTGTCCCGGTCTTTACAGCGGAGTATATAACTGTCCCGGTCTTTACAGCGGAGTATATAACTGTCCCGGTCTTTACAGCGGAGTATATAACTGTCCCGGTCTTTACAGCGGAGTATATAACTGTCCCGGTCTTTACAGCGGAGTATATAACTGTCCCGGTCTTTACAGCGGAGTATATAACTGTCCTGGCCTTTACAGCGGAGTATATAACTGTCCCGGTCTTTACAGCGGAGTATATAACTGTCCCGGTCTTTACAGCGGAGTATATAACTGTCCCGGTCTTTACAGCGGAGTATATAACTGTCCCGGTCTTTACAGCGGAGTATATAACTGTCCCGGTCTTTACAGCGGAGTATATAACTGTCCCGGTCTTTACAGCGGAGTATATAACTGTCCCGGTCTTTACAGCGGAGTATATAACTGTCCCGGCCTTTACAGCGGAGTATATAACTGTCCCGGTCTTTACAGCGGAGTATATAACTGTCCCGGTCTTTACAGCGGAGTATATAACTGTCCCGGTCTTTACAGCGGAGTATATAACTGTCCCGGTCTTTACAGCGGAGTATATAACTGTCCCGGTCTTTACAGCGGAGTATATAACTGTCCCGGTCTTTACAGCGGAGTATATAACTGTCCCGGTCTTTACAGCGGAGTATATAACTGTCCCGGTCTTTACAGCGGAGTATATAACTGTCCCGGTCTTTACAGCGGAGTATATAACTGTCCCGGCCTTTACAGCGGAGTATATAACTGTCCCGGCCTTTACAGCGGAGTATATAACTGTCCCGGTCTTTACAGAGGAGTATATAACTGTCCCGGCCTTTACAGCGGAGTATATAACTGTCCCGGCCTTTACAGCGGAGTATATAACTGTCCCGGTCTTTACAGAGGAGTATATAACTGTCCCGGCCTTTACAGCGGAGTATATAACTGTCCCGGCCTTTACAGCGGAGTATATAACTGTCCCGGTCTTTACAGCGGAGTATATAACTGTCCCGGTCTTTACAGCGGAGTATATAACTGTCCCGGTCTTTACAGCGGAGTATATAACTGTCCCGGTCTTTACAGCGGAGTATATAACTGTCCCGGTCTTTACAGCGGAGTATATAACTGTCCCGGTCTTTACAGCGGAGTATATAACTGTCCCGACCTTTACAGCGGAGTATATAACTGTCCCGGTCTTTACAGCGGAGTATATAACTGTCCCGGTCTTTACAGCGGAGTATATAACTGTCCCGGTCTTTACAGCGGAGTATATAACTGTCCCGGTCTTTACAGCGGAGTATATAACTGTCCCGGTCTTTACAGCGGAGTATATAACTGTCCCGGTCTTTACAGCGGAGTATATAACTGTCCCGGTCTTTACAGCGGAGTATATAACTGTCCCGGTCTTTACAGCGGAGTATATAACTGTCCCGGTCTTTACAGCGGAGTATATAACTGTCCCGGTCTTTACAGCGGAGTATATAACTGTCCCGGTCTTTACAGCGGAGTATATAACTGTCCCGGTCTTTACAGCGGAGTATATAACTGTCCCGGTCTTTACAGCGGAGTATATAACTGTCCCGGTCTTTACAGCGGAGTATATAACTGTCCCGGTCTTTACAGCGGAGTATATAACTGTCCCGGTCTTTACAGCGGAGTATATAACTGTCCCGGTCTTTACAGCGGAGTATATAACTGTCCCGGTCTTTACAGCGGAGTATATAACTGTCCCGGTCTTTACAGCGGAGTATATAACTGTCCCGGTCTTTACAGCGGAGTATATAACTGTCCCGGCCTTTACAGCGGAGTATATAACTGTCCCGGCCTTTACAGCGGAGTATATAACTGTCCCGGTCTTTACAGAGGAGTATATAACTGTCCCGGTCTTTACAGCGGAGTATATAACTGTCCCGGTCTTTACAGCGGAGTATATAACTGTCCCGGTCTTTACAGCGGAGTATATAACTGTCCCGGTCTTTACAGCGGAGTATATAACTGTCCCGGCCTTTACAGCGGAGGATATAACTGTCCCGGCCTTTACAGCGGAGTATATAACTGTCCCGGTCTTTACAGCGGAGTATATAACTGTCCCGGTCTTTACAGCGGAGTATATAACTGTCCCGGTCTTTACAGCGGAGTATATAACTGTCCCGGTCTTTACAGCGGAGTATATAACTGTCCCGGTCTTTACAGCGGAGTATATAACTGTCCCGGTCTTTACAGCGGAGTATATAACTGTCCCGGTCTTTACAGCGGAGTATATAACTGTCCCGGTCTTTACAGCGGAGTATATAACTGTCCCGGTCTTTACAGCGGAGTATATAACTGTCCCGGTCTTTACAGCGGAGTATATAACTGTCCCGGTCTTTACAGCGGAGTATATAACTGTCCCGGCCTTTACAGCGGAGTATATAACTGTCCCGGTCTTTACAGCGGAGTATATAACTGTCCCGGTCTTTACAGCGGAGTATATAACTGTCCCGGTCTTGACAGCGGAGTATATAACTGTCCCGGTCTTTACAGCGGAGTATATAACTGTCCCGCTCTTTACAGCGGAGTATATAACTTTCCCGCTCTTTACAGCGGAGTATATAACTGTCCCGGTCTTTACAGCGGAGTATATAACTGTCCCGGTCTTTACAGCGGAGTATATAACTGTCCCGGTCTTTACAGCGGAGTATATAACTGTCCCGGTCTTTACAGCGGAGTATATAACTGTCCCGGTCTTTACAGCGGAGTATATAACTGTCCCGGTCTTTACAGCGGAGTATATAACTGTCCCGGTCTTTACAGCGGAGTATATAACTGTCCCGGTCTTTACAGCGGAGTATATAACTGTCCCGGTCTTTACAGCGGAGTATATAACTGTCCCGGTCTTTACAGCGGAGTATATAACTGTCCCGGTCTTTACAGCGGAGTATATAACTGTCCCGGCCTTTACAGCGGAGTATATAACTGTCCCGGCCTTTACAGCGGAGTATATAACTGTCCCGGTCTTTACAGAGGAGTATATAACTGTCCCGGTCTTTACAGCGGAGTATATAACTGTCCCGGTCTTTACAGCGGAGTATATAACTGTCCCGGTCTTTACAGCGGAGTATATAACTGTCCCGGTCTTTACAGCGGAGTATATAACTGTCCCGGCCTTTACAGCGGAGGATATAACTGTCCCGGCCTTTACAGCGGAGTATATAACTGTCCCGGTCTTTACAGCGGAGTATATAACTGTCCCGGTCTTTACAGCGGAGTATATAACTGTCCCGGTCTTTACAGCGGAGTATATAACTGTCCCGGTCTTTACAGCGGAGTATATAACTGTCCCGGTCTTTACAGCGGAGTATATAACTGTCCCGGTCTTTACAGCGGAGTATATAACTGTCCCGGTCTTTACAGCGGAGTATATAACTGTCCCGGTCTTTACAGCGGAGTATATAACTGTCCCGGTCTTTACAGCGGAGTATATAACTGTCCCGGTCTTTACAGCGGAGTATATAACTGTCCCGGTCTTTACAGCGGAGTATATAACTGTCCCGGCCTTTACAGCGGAGTATATAACTGTCCCGGTCTTTACAGCGGAGTATATAACTGTCCCGGTCTTTACAGCGGAGTATATAACTGTCCCGGTCTTTACAGCGGAGTATATAACTGTCCCGGTCTTTACAGCGGAGTATATAACTGTCCCGGTCTTGACAGCGGAGTATATAACTGTCCCGGTCTTTACAGCGGAGTATATAACTGTCCCGCTCTTTACAGCGGAGTATATAACTTTCCCGCTCTTTACAGCGGAGTATATAACTGTCCCGGTCTTTACAGCGGAGTATATAACTGTCCCGGTCTTTACAGCGGAGTATATAACTGTCCCGGTCTTTACAGCGGAGTATATAACTGTCCCGGTCTTTACAGCGGAGTATATAACTGTCCCGGTCTTTACAGCGGAGTATATAACTGTCCCGGTCTTTACAGCGGAGTATATAACTGTCCCGGTCTTTACAGCGGAGTATATAACTGTCCCGGTCTTTACAGCGGAGTATATAACTGTCCCGGTCTTTACAGCGGAGTATATAACTGTCCCGGTCTTTACAGCGGAGTATATAACTGTCCCGGTCTTTACAGCGGAGTATATAACTGTCCCGGCCTTTACAGCGGAGTATATAACTGTCCCGGCCTTTACAGCGGAGTATATAACTGTCCCGGTCTTTACAGAGGAGTATATAACTGTCCCGGTCTTTACAGCGGAGTATATAACTGTCCCGGTCTTTACAGCGGAGTATATAACTGTCCCGGTCTTTACAGCGGAGTATATAACTGTCCCGGTCTTTACAGCGGAGTATATAACTGTCCCGGCCTTTACAGCGGAGGATATAACTGTCCCGGCCTTTACAGCGGAGTATATAACTGTCCCGGTCTTTACAGCGGAGTATATAACTGTCCCGGTCTTTACAGCGGAGTATATAACTGTCCCGGTCTTTACAGCGGAGTATATAACTGTCCCGGTCTTTACAGCGGAGTATATAACTGTCCCGGTCTTTACAGCGGAGTATATAACTGTCCCGGTCTTTACAGCGGAGTATATAACTGTCCCGGTCTTTACAGCGGAGTATATAACTGTCCCGGTCTTTACAGCGGAGTATATAACTGTCCCGGTCTTTACAGCGGAGTATATAACTGTCCCGGTCTTTACAGCGGAGTATATAACTGTCCCGGTCTTTACAGCGGAGTATATAACTGTCCCGGCCTTTACAGCGGAGTATATAACTGTCCCGGTCTTTACAGCGGAGTATATAACTGTCCCGGTCTTTACAGCGGAGTATATAACTGTCCCGGTCTTGACAGCGGAGTATATAACTGTCCCGGTCTTTACAGCGGAGTATATAACTGTCCCGCTCTTTACAGCGGAGTATATAACTTTCCCGCTCTTTACAGCGGAGTATATAACTGTCCCGGCCTTTACAGCGGAGTATATAACTGTCCCGGCCTTTACAGCGGAGTATATAACTGTCCCGGTCTTTACAGCGGAGTATATAACTGTCCCGGTCTTTACAGCGGAGTATATAACTGTCCCGGTCTTTACAGCGGAGTATATAACTGTCCCGGTCTTTACAGCGGAGTATATAACTGTCCCGGTCTTTACAGCGGAGTATATAACTGTCCCGGTCTTTACAGCGGAGTATATAACTGTCCCGGCCTTTACAGCGGAGTATATAACTGTCCCGGTCTTTACAGCGGAGTATATAACTGTCCCGGTCTTTACAGCGGAGTATATAACTGTCCCGGTCTTGACAGCGGAGTATATAACTGTCCCGGTCTTGACAGCGGAGTATATAACTGTCCCGGTCTTTACAGCGGAGTATATAACTGTCCCGGTCTTTACAGCGGAGTATATAACTGTCCCGGTCTTTACAGCGGAGTATATAACTGTCCCGGTCTTTACAGCGGAGTATATAACTGTCCCGGTCTTTACAGCGGAGTATATAACTGTCCCGGTCTTTACAGCGGAGTATATAACTGTCCCGGCCTTTACAGCGGAGTATATAACTGTCCCGGTCTTTACAGCGGAGTATATAACTGTCCCGGTCTTGACAGCGGAGTATATAACTGTCCCGGTCTTGACAGCGGAGTATATAACTGTCCCGCTCTTTACAGCGGAGTATATAACTGTCCCGGTCTTTACAGCGGAGTATATAACTGTCCCGGTCTTTACAGCGGAGTATATAACTGTCCCGGTCTTTACAGCGGAGTATATAACTGTCCCGGTCTTTACAGCGGAGTATATAACTGTCCCGGTCTTTACAGCGGAGTATATAACTGTCCCGGTCTTTACAGCGGAGTATATAACTGTCCCGGTCTTTACAGCGGAGTATATAACTGTCCCGGTCTTTACAGCGGAGTATATAACTGTCCCGGCCTTTACAGAGGAGGATATAACTGTCCCGGCCTTTACAGCGGAGTATATAACTGTCCCGGCCTTTACAGAGGAGGATATAACTGTCCCGGTCTTTACAGCGGAGTATATAACTGTCCCGGTCTTTACAGCGGAGTATATAACTGTCCCGGTCTTTACAGCGGAGTATATAACTGTCCCGGTCTTTACAGCGGAGTATATAACTGTCCCGGTCTTTACAGCGGAGTATATAACTGTCCCGGTCTTTACAGCGGAGTATATAACTGTCCCGGTCTTTACAGCGGAGTATATAACTGTCCCGGTCTTTACAGCGGAGTATATAACTGTCCCGGTCTTTACAGCGGAGTATATAACTGTCCCGGTCTTTACAGCGGAGTATATAACTGTCCCGGTCTTTACAGCGGAGTATATAACTGTCCCGGTCTTTACAGCGGAGTATATAACTGTCCCGGCCTTTACAGCGGAGTATATAACTGTCCCGGCCTTTACAGCGGAGTATATAACTGTCCCGGTCTTTACAGAGGAGTATATAACTGTCCCGGCCTTTACAGCGGAGTATATAACTGTCCCGGCCTTTACAGCGGAGTATATAACTGTCCCGGTCTTTACAGCGGAGTATATAACTGTCCCGGTCTTTACAGCGGAGTATATAACTGTCCCGGTCTTTACAGCGGAGTATATAACTGTCCCGGTCTTTACAGCGGAGTATATAACTGTCCCGGTCTTTACAGCGGAGTATATAACTGTCCCGGTCTTTACAGCGGAGTATATAACTGTCCCGGTCTTTACAGCGGAGTATATAACTGTCCCGGTCTTTACAGCGGAGTATATAACTGTCCCGGTCTTTACAGCGGAGTATATAACTGTCCCGGCCTTTACAGCGGAGTATATAACTGTCCCGGCCTTTACAGCGGAGTATATAACTGTCCCGGCCTTTACAGCGGAGTATATAACTGTCCCGGCCTTTACAGCGGAGTATATAACTGTCCCGGCCTTTACAGCGGAGTATATAACTGTCCCGGTCTTTACAGCGGAGTATATAACTGTCCCGGTCTTTACAGCGGAGTATATAACTGTCCCGGTCTTTACAGCGGAGTATATAACTGTCCCGGTCTTTACAGCGGAGTATATAACTGTCCCGGTCTTTACAGCGGAGTATATAACTGTCCCGGTCTTGACAGCGGTGCGTCACCTGACTGACGTCTCATTATCTTGTCCTTCTTAGGTCCAGACTGCTCGCTCAGTGTCCCCTCCACCGAATCTTACTGGATCCTGCCCAATGTGAAGCCGTTCAGCCCTTCGGTCGGACGCGCATCCCACAAAACCGTCATGCATGGAAAGTTCATGTGGGTGATCGGAGGCTATGCTTTCAATTACAGCTCCTTTCAGATGGTGCTAAAGTAAGTGACCCCCTTATGATTTCTTATATGGGACCAGTAGACGGAGCGGGGGTTAGATTCTGGGAAGTCCCGGGGATGTTGGAGCTGGGAGTTTTCTGGGGACAGCGTATTATGGCAGCGCAGTTGGTAAATATTCTGTTGGTTCTTATTTTTATCCATTTCTGGGAACGCTGGGTGACGACCGACATTGCGCCATTTTCAGTATATCGTCTTCAGTCATGTGATGTCATTACGTCTGCGTCTAGAGGAGCGGGTGACTATAATCTTTATATTCGGTCTTTTACAGCTATAACGTGGAGAGCAGCATCTGGAATGTGGTACCTGTGAACCCCGTGCACACCGCCCCCCCTCAGAGATACGGACACTCGCTGGCGCTTTACCAGGTGCGGATGTTCTCCCTTATATTATTTTCATATTGTCCAACTTACTGCAGCTCTTAGAGATGTGACAGCGGCTCCGAGGGCAGAGATAACGCTGCAAAATTCGCCATCTAGCGACAACCTGACGTGGTTTTGTTGACTTGACTTCACAGCATCTAAGATATGGCTGTATGGCGCTGCCAGTGATACCTGAACTCGGCCTCTAGATGGCAGCAGTGCTCTTAAGGACACATCACTGATCGAAGATTGTCCGCGGCAGAGGAGCCGCTCCAATCACATCACACACTAGAGAACACTGCGTATACTAACCCTACAGTCCGGAGCTTATAATAGTGCCGAAGCGTTATAAGGCGGAGCAATATATTGTATTCACCTGTCCTACAGTCATCCTCCCCCAAGGCTGACATGTCTGATAACAGAGAACAATAGATTGTATTCCCCTGTCCTACAGTCATCCTCCCCCAGCCTGATATGTCTGATAACAGAGAACAATAGATTGTATTCCCCTGTCCTACAGTCATCCTCCCCCAGCCTGACATGTCTGATAACAGAGAACAATAGATTGTATTCACCTGTCCTACAGTCATCCTCCCCCAGCCTGATATGTCTGATAACAGAGAACAATAGATTGTATTCCCCTGTCCTACAGTCATCCTCCCCCAGCCTGACATGTCTGATAACAGAGAACAATAGATTATATTCACCTGTCCTACAGTCATCCTCTCCCAGCCTGCCATGTCTGATAACAGAGAGTCACACATTGTATTCACCTGTCCTACAGTCATCCTCCCCCAGCCTGACATGTCTGCTAACAGAGAACAATAGATTGTATTCACCTGTCCTACAGTCATCCTCCCCCAGCCTGACATGTCTGATAACAGAGAACAATAGATTGTATTCACCTGTCCTACAGTCATCCTCCCCCAGCCTGACATGTCTGATAACAGAGAACAATAGATTGTATTCACCTGTCCTACAGTCATCCCCTCCCCCAGCCTGTCATGTCTGATAACCGAGAACAATAGATTGTATTCACCTGTCCTACAGTCATCCTCCCCCAGCCTGACATGTCTGATAACAGAGAACAATAGATTGTTTTCACCTGTCCTACAGTCATCCCCTCCCCCAGCCTGTCATGTCTGATAACCGAGAACAATAGATTGTATTCACCTGTCCTACAGTCATCCTCCCCCAGCCTGACATGTCTGATAACAGAGAACAATAGATTATATTCACCTGTCCTACAGTCATCCTCTCCCAGCCTGCCATGTCTGATAGCAGAGAGTCACACATTGTATTCACCTGTCCTACAGTCATCCTCCCCCAGCCTGACATGTCTAATAACAGAGAACAATAGATTGTATTCACCTGTCCTACAGTCATCCTCCCCCAGCCTGACATGTCTGATAACAGAGAACAATAGATTGTATTCACCTGTCCTACAGTCATCCTCTCCCAGCCTGACATGTCTGATAACAGAGAACAATAGATTGTATTCACCTGTCCTACAGTCATCTTCCCCCAGCCTGACATGTCTGATAACAAAGAACAATAGATTGTATTCACCTGTCCTACAGTCATCCTCCCCCAGCCTGACATGTCTGATAACAGAGAACAATAGATTGCATTCACCGGTCCTACAGTCACCTCTCCCAGCCTGACATGTCTTATAACAGAGAACAATAGATTGTATTCACCTGTCCTACAGTCATCCTCCCCCAGCCTGTCATGTCTGATAACAGAGAACAATAGATTGTATTCACCTGTCCTACAGTCATCCTCCCCCAACCTGACATGTCTGATAACAGAGAACAATAGATTGTATTCACCTGTCCTACAGTCATCCTCCCCAGCCTGACATGTCTGATAACAGAGAACAATAGATTGTATTCACCTGTCCTAAAGTCATCCTCTCCCAGTCTGACATGTCTGATAAAAGAGAACAATCGATTGTATTCACCTGTCCTACAGTCATCCTCTACGCAGCCTGACATGTCTGATAACAGAGAACAATAGATTGTATTCACCTGTCCTACAGTCCTCCCCCCAGCCTGACATGTCTGATAACAGAGAACAATAGATTGTATTCCCCTGTCCTACAGTCATCCTCCCCCAGCCTGACATGTCTGATAACAAAGAACAATAGATTGTATTCACCTGTCCTACAGTCATCCTCCCCCAGCCTGACATGTCTGATAACAGAGAACAATAGATTGTATTCACCTGTCCTACAGTCATCCTCCCCCCAGCCTGACATGTCTGATAACAGAGAATAATAGATTGTATTCACATGTCCTACAGTCATCCTCCCCCAGCCTGACATGTCTGATAATACAGAACAATAGATTGTATTCACCTGTTCTACAGTCATCGTCCCCCAGCCTGACATGTCTGATAACAGAGAACAATAGATTGTATTCACCTGTCCTACAGTCATCCTCCCCCGGCCTGACGTGTCTGATAACAGAGAACAATAGATTGTATTCACCTGTCCTACAGTCATCCTCCCCCCAGCCTGACATGTCTGATAACAGAGAACAATAGATTGTATTCACCTGTCCTACAGTCATCCTCCCCCCAGCCTGACATGTCTGATAACAGAGAATAATAGATTGTATTCACCTGTCCTACAGTCATCCTCTCCCAGCCTGACATGTCTGATAACAGTGAACAATAGATTGTATTCACCTGTCCTACAGTCATCCTCCCCAGCCTGACATGTCTGATAACAGAGAACAATAGATTGTATTCACCTGTCCTACAGTCATCCTCCCCCAGCCTGACATGTCTGTTAACAGAGAACAATAGATTGTATTCACCTGTCCTACAGCCATCCTCCCCCAGCCTGACATGTCTGATAACAGAGAACAATAGATTGTATTCACCTGTCCTACAGTCATCCTCCCCCAGCCTGACATGTCTGATAACAGAGAACAATAGATTGTATTCACCTGTCCTACAGTCATCCTCCCCCAGCCTGACATGTCTGATAACAGAGAACAATAGATTGTATTCACCTGTCCTACAGTCCTCCCCCCAGCCTGACATGTCTGATAACAGAGAACAATAGATTGTATTCACCTGTCCTACAGTCCTCCCCCCAGCCTGACATGTCTGATAACAGAGAACAATAGATTGTATTCCCCTGTCCTACAGTCATCCTCCCCCAGCCTGACATGTCTGATAACAAAGAACAATAGATTGTATTCACCTGTCCTACAGTCATCCTCCCCCAGCCTGACATGTCTGATAACAGAGAACAATAGATTGTATTCACCTGTCCTACAGTCATCCTCTGCCCAGCCTGACATGTCTGATAACAGAGAACAATAGATTGTATTCACCTGTCCTACAGTCATCCTCTCCCAGCCTGACATGTCTGATAACAGAGAACAATAGATTGTATTCACCTGTCCTACAGTCATCCTCCCCCGGCCTGACGTGTCTGATAACAGAGAACAATAGATTGTATTCACCTGTCCTACAGTCATCCTCCCCCCAGCCTGACATGTCTGATAACAGAGAACAATAGATTGTATTCACCTGTCCTACAGTCATCCTCCCCCCAGCCTGACATGTCTGATAACAGAGAATAATAGATTGTATTCACCTGTCCTACAGTCATCCTCTCCCAGCCTGACATGTCTGATAACAGTGAACAATAGATTGTATTCACCTGTCCTACAGTCATCCTCCCCAGCCTGACATGTCTGATAACAGAGAACAATAGATTGTATTCACCTGTCCTACAGTCATCCTCCCCCAGCCTGACATGTCTGTTAACAGAGAACAATAGATTGTATTCACCTGTCCTACAGCCATCCTCCCCCAGCCTGACATGTCTGATAACAGAGAACAATAGATTGTATTCACCTGTCCTACAGTCATCCTCCCCCAGCCTGACATTTCTGATAACAGAGAACAATAGATTGTATTCACCTGTCCTACAGTCATCCTCCCCAGCCTGACATGTCTGATAACAGAGAACAATAGATTGTATTCACCTGTCCTCCAGTCATTCTCCTCCAGCCTGACATGTCTGATAACAGAGAACAATAGATTATATTCACCTGTCCTACAGTCATCCTCTCCCAGCCTGCCATGTCTGATAACAGAGAGTCACACATTGTATTCACCTGTCCTACAGTCATCCTCCCCCAGCCTGACATGTCTAATAACAGAGAACAATAGATTGTATTCACCTGTCCTACAGTCATCCTCCCCCAGCCTGACATGTCTGATAACAGAGAACAATAGATTGTATTCACCTGTCCTACAGTCATCCTCCCCCAGCCTGACATGTCTGATAACAGAGAAGAATAGATTGTATTCACCTGTCCTACAGTCATCCTCTCCCAGCCTGACATGTCTGATAACAGAGAACAATAGATTGTATTCACCTGTCCTACAGTCATCTTCCCCCAGCCTGACATGTCTGATAACAAAGAACAATAGATTGTATTCACCTGTCCTACAGTCATCCTCCCCCAGCCTGACATGTCTGATAACAGAGAACAATAGATTGCATTCACCGGTCCTACAGTCACCTCTCCCAGCCTGACATGTCTTATAACAGAGAACAATAGATTGTATTCACCTGTCCTACATTCATCCTCCCCCAGCCTGACATGTCTGATAACAGAGAACAATAGATTGTATTCACCTGTCCTACAGTCATCCTTCCCCAGCCTGACATGTCTGATAACAGAGAACAATAGATTGTATTCACCTGTCCTACAGTCATCCTCTCCCAGTCTGACATGTCTGATAACAGAGAACAATCGATTGTATTCACCTGTCCTACAGTCATCCTCTACGCAGCCTGACATGTCTGATAACAGAGAACAATAGATTGTATTCACCTGTCCTACAGTCCTCCCCCCAGCCTGACATGTCTGATAACAGAGAACAATAGATTGTATTCCCCTGTCCTACAGTCATCCTCCCCCAGCCTGACATGTCTGATAACAAAGAACAATAGATTGTATTCACCTGTCTTACAGTCATCCTCCCCCAGCCTGACATGTCTGATAACAGAGAACAATAGATTGTATTCACCTGTCCTACAGTCATCCTCCCCAGCCTGACATGTCTGATAACAGAGAATAATAGATTGTATTCACATGTCCTACAGTCATCCTCCCCCAGCCTGACATGTCTGATAATACAGAACAATAGATTGTATTCACCTGTTCTACAGTCATCCTCCCCCCAGCCTGACATGTCTGATAACAGAGAACAATAGATTGTATTCACCTGTCCTACAGTCATCTTCCCCCAGCCTGACATGTCTGATAACAAAGAACAATAGATTGTATTCACCTGTCCTACAGTCATCCTCCCCCAGCCTGACATGTCTGATAACAGAGAACAATAGATTGCATTCACCGGTCCTACAGTCACCTCTCCCAGCCTGACATGTCTTATAACAGAGAACAATAGATTGTATTCACCTGTCCTACAGTCATCCTCCCCCAGCCTGTCATGTCTGATAACAGAGAACAATAGATTGTATTCACCTGTCCTACAGTCATCCTCCCCCAACCTGACATGTCTGATAACAGAGAACAATAGATTGTATTCACCTGTCCTACAGTCATCCTCCCCCAGCCTGACATGTCTGATAACAGAGAACAATCGATTGTATTCACCTGTCCTACAGTCATCCTCTACGCAGCCTGACATGTCTGATAACAGAGAACAATAGATTGTATTCACCTGTCCTACAGTCCTCCCCCCAGCCTGACATGTCTGATAACAGAGAACAATAGATTGTATTCACCTGTCCTACAGTCATCCTCTCCCAGCCTGACATGTCTGATAACAGTGAACAATAGATTGTATTCACCTGTCCTACAGTCATCCTCCCCAGCCTGACATGTCTGATAACAGAGAACAATATATTGTATTCACCTGTCCTACAGTCATCCTCCCCCCAGCCTGACATGTCTGATAACAGAGAACAATAGATTGCATTCACCGGTCCTACAGTCACCTCTCCCAGCCTGACATGTCTTATAACAGAGAACAATAGATTGTATTCACCTGTCCTACATTCATCCTCCCCCAGCCTGACATGTCTGATAACAGAGAACAATAGATTGTATTCACCTGTCCTACAGTCCTCCCCCCAGCCTGACATGTCTGATAACAGAGAACAATAGATTGTATTCCCCTGTCCTACAGTCATCCTCCCCCAGCCTGACATGTCTGATAACAAAGAACAATAGATTGTATTCACCTGTCCTACAGTCATCCTCCCCCAGCCTGACATGTCTGATAACAGAGAACAATAGATTGTATTCACCTGTCCTACAGTCATCCTCCCCCCAGCCTGACATGTCTGATAACAGAGAATAATAGATTGTATTCACATGTCCTACAGTCATCCTCCCCCAGCCTGACATGTCTGATAATACAGAATAATAGATTGTATTCACCTGTTCTACAGTCATCCTCCCCCAGCCTGACATGTCTGATAACAGAGAACAATAGATTGTATTCACCTGTCCTACAGTCATCCTCCCCCGGCCTGACATGTCTGATAACAGAGAACAATAGATTGTATTCACCTGTCCTACAGTCTTCCTCCCCCAGTCTGACATGTCTGATAACAGAGAACAATAGATTGTATTCACCTGTCCTACAGTCATCCTCCCCCTAGCCTGCCATGTCTGATAACAGAGAACAATAGACTGTATTCACCTGTCCTACAGTCATCCTCTCCCCAGCCTGACATGTCTGATAACAGAGAACAATAAATTGTATTCACCTGTCCTACAGTCATCCTCTGCCCAGCCTGACATGTCTGATAACAGAGAACAATAGATTGTATTCACCTGTCCTACAGTCATCCTCTCCCAGCCTGACATGTCTGATAACAGAGAACAATAGATTGTATTCACCTGTCCTACAGTCATCCTCCCCCGGCCTGACATGTCTGATAACAGAGAACAATAGATTGTATTCACCTGTCCTACAGTCATCCTCCCCCCAGCCTGACATGTCTGATAACAGAGAACAATAGATTGTATTCACCTGTCCTACAGTCATCCTCCCCCCAGCCTGACATGTCTGATAACAGAGAATAATAGATTGTATTCACCTGTCCTACAGTCATCCTCTCCCAGCCTGACATGTCTGATAACAGTGAACAATAGATTGTATTCACCTGTCCTACAGTCATCCTCCCCAGCCTGACATGTCTGATAACAGAGAACAATATATTGTATTCACCTGTCCTACAGTCATCCTCCCCCCAGCCTGACATGTCTGATAACAGAGAACAATAGATTATATTCACCTGTCCTACAGTCATCCTCCCCCGGCCTGACATGTCTGATAACAGAGAACAATAGATTGTATTCACCTGTCCTACAGTCATCCTCCCCCAGCCTGACATGTCTGATAACAGAGAACAATAGACTGTATTCACCTGTCCTACAGTCATCCTCTCCCCAGCCTGACATGTCTGATAACAGAGAACAATAGATTGTATTCACCTGTCCTACAGTCATCCTCTGCCCAGCCTGACATGTCTGATAACAGAGAACAATAGATTGTATTCACCTGTCCTACAGTCATCCTCTCCCAGCCTGACATGTCTGATAACAGAGAACAATAGATTGTATTCACCTGTCCTACAGTCATCCTCCCCCGGCCTGACGTGTCTGATAACAGAGAACAATAGATTGTATTCACCTGTCCTACAGTCATCCTCCCCCCAGCCTGACATGTCTGATAACAGAGAACAATAGATTGTATTCACCTGTCCTACAGTCATCCTCCCCCCAGCCTGACATGTCTGATAACAGAGAATAATAGATTGTATTCACCTGTCCTACAGTCATCCTCTCCCAGCCTGACATGTCTGATAACAGTGAACAATAGATTGTATTCACCTGTCCTACAGTCATCCTCCCCAGCCTGACATGTCTGATAACAGAGAACAATAGATTGTATTCACCTGTCCTACAGCCATCCTCCCCCAGCCTGACATGTCTGATAACAGAGAACAATAGATTGTATTCACCTGTCCTACAGTCATCCTCCCCCAGCCTGACATTTCTGATAACAGAGAACAATAGATTGTATTCACCTGTCCTACAGTCATCCTCCCCAGCCTGACATGTCTGATAACAGAGAACAATAGATTGTATTCACCTGTCCTCCAGCCATTCTCCTCCAGCCTGACATGTCTGATAACAGAGAACAATAGATTATATTCACCTGTCCTACAGTCATCCTCTCCCAGCCTGCCATGTCTGATAACAGAGAGTCACACATTGTATTCACCTGTCCTACAGTCATCCTCCCCCCAGCCTGACATGTCTGATAACAGAGAATAATAGATTGTATTCACCTGTCCTACAGTCATCCTCTCCCAGCCTGACATGTCTGATAACAGTGAACAATAGATTGTATTCACCTGTCCTACAGTCATCCTCCCCAGCCTGACATGTCTGATAACAGAGAACAATAGATTGTATTCACCTGTCCTACAGCCATCCTCCCCCAGCCTGACATGTCTGATAACAGAGAACAATAGATTGTATTCACCTGTCCTACAATCATCCTTCCCCAGCCTGACATGTCTGATAACAGAGAACAATAGATTGTATTCACCTGTCCTACAGTCATCCTCCCCCCAGCCTGACATGTCTGATAACAGAGAACAATAGATTGTATTCACCTGTCCTACAGTCATCCTCCCCCAGCCTGACATGTCTGATAACAGAGAACAATAGATTGTATTCACCTGTCCTACAGTCATCCTCCCCCAGCCTGACATGTCTGATAACAGAGAACAATAGACTGTATTCACCTGTCCTACAGTCATCCTCTCCCCAGCCTGACATGTCTGATAACAGAGAACAATAGATTGTATTCACCTGTCCTACAGTCATCCTCTGCCCAGCCTGACATGTCTGATAACAGAGAACAATAGATTGTATTCACCTGTCCTACAGTCATCCTCTCCCAGCCTGACATGTCTGATAACAGAGAACAATAGATTGTATTCACCTGTCCTACAGTCATCCTCCCCCGGCCTGACGTGTCTGATAACAGAGAACAATAGATTGTATTCACCTGTCCTACAGTCATCCTCCCCCCAGCCTGACATGTCTGATAACAGAGAACAATAGATTGTATTCACCTGTCCTACAGTCATCCTCCCCCCAGCCTGACATGTCTGATAACAGAGAATAATAGATTGTATTCACCTGTCCTACAGTCATCCTCTCCCAGCCTGACATGTCTGATAACAGTGAACAATAGATTGTATTCACCTGTCCTACAGTCATCCTCCCCAGCCTGACATGTCTGATAACAGAGAACAATAGATTGTATTCACCTGTCCTACAGCCATCCTCCCCCAGCCTGACATGTCTGATAACAGAGAACAATAGATTGTATTCACCTGTCCTACAGTCATCCTCCCCCAGCCTGACATTTCTGATAACAGAGAACAATAGATTGTATTCACCTGTCCTACAGTCATCCTCCCCAGCCTGACATGTCTGATAACAGAGAACAATAGATTGTATTCACCTGTCCTCCAGCCATTCTCCTCCAGCCTGACATGTCTGATAACAGAGAACAATAGATTATATTCACCTGTCCTACAGTCATCCTCTCCCAGCCTGCCATGTCTGATAACAGAGAGTCACACATTGTATTCACCTGTCCTACAGTCATCCTCCCCCCAGCCTGACATGTCTGATAACAGAGAATAATAGATTGTATTCACCTGTCCTACAGTCATCCTCTCCCAGCCTGACATGTCTGATAACAGTGAACAATAGATTGTATTCACCTGTCCTACAGTCATCCTCCCCAGCCTGACATGTCTGATAACAGAGAACAATAGATTGTATTCACCTGTCCTACAGCCATCCTCCCCCAGCCTGACATGTCTGATAACAGAGAACAATAGATTGTATTCACCTGTCCTACAATCATCCTTCCCCAGCCTGACATGTCTGATAACAGAGAACAATAGATTGTATTCACCTGTCCTACAGTCATCCTCCCCCCAGCCTGACATGTCTGATAACAGAGAACAATAGATTGTATTCACCTGTCCTACAGTCATCCTCCCCCAGCCTGACATGTCTGATAACAGAGAACAATAGATTGTATTCACCTGTCCTACAGTCATCCTCCCCCAGCCTGACATGTCTGATAACAGAGAACAATAGATTGTATTCACCTGTCCTACAGTCATCCTCCCCCAGCCTGACATGTCTGATAACAGAGAACAATAGATTGTAGTTATATCTGTAGCCTGAGAAGTTTGATGTCTCGTTGTTTTCAGCTCATGTGGTTACTATTGCCGTTCAGGAGTCTGGGAGAGTTCAGTGACAACACTGGGGGGGGGGGTCATCATTTCTTAGACTCCGGATTTGCAGACATTTCTAAGGACAATAATTGTAGTATCAGAGCGTCACACTGCAGAGCATCTCCCCTCCTCTCAGCAGAGCATCTCCCCTCCTCACAGCAGAGCATCTCCCCTCCTCTCCGCAGAGCATCTCCCCTCCTCTCCGCAGAGCATCTCCCCTCCTCTCCGCAGAGCATCTCCCCTCCTCTCCGCAGAGCATCTCCCCTCTCCGCAGAGCATCTCCCCTCTCCGCAGAGCATCTCCCCTCTCCGCAGAGCATCTCTCCTCCCGGCAGAGCATCTCCCCTCCTCCCGGCAGAGCATCTCCCCTCCTCCCGGCAGAGCATCTCCCCTCCTCCCGGCAGAGCATCTCCCCTCCTCCCGGCAGAGCATCTCCCCTCCTCCCGGCAGAGCATCTCCCCTCCTCCCGGCAGAGCATCTCCCCTCCTCCCGGCAGAGCATCTCCCCTCCTCTCGGCAGAGCATCTCCCCTCCTCTCGGCAGAGCATCTCCCCTCCTCCCGGCAGAGCATCTCTCCTCCTCTCGGCAGAGCATCTCCCCTCCTCCCGGCAGAGCATCTCCCCTCCTCCCGGCAGAGCATCTCCCCTCCTCCCGGCAGAGCATCTCCCCTCCTCCCGGCAGAGCATCTCCCCTCCTCCCGGCAGAGCATCTCCCCTCCTCCCGGCAGAGCATCTCCCCTCCTCCCGGCAGAGCATCTCCCCTCCTCCCGGCAGAGCATCTCCCCTCCTCCCGGCAGAGCATCTCCCCTCCTCCCGGCAGAGCATCTCCCCTCCTCCCGGCAGAGCATCTCCCCTCCTCCCGGCAGAGCATCTCCCCTCCTCCCGGCAGAGCATCTCCCCTCCTCCCGGCAGAGCATCTCCCCTCCTCCCGGCAGAGCATCACCCCTCCTCCCGGCAGAGCATCACCCCTCCTCTCGGCAGAGCATCTCCCCTCCTCTCGGCAGAGCATCTCCCCTCCTCTCGGCAGAGCATCTCCCCTCCTCTCGGCAGAGCATCTCCCCTCTCACAGAGCATCTCTCCTCCTCCCGGCAGAGCATCTCTCCTCCTCTCAGCAGAGCATCTCTCCTCCTCTCAGCAGAGCATCTCTCCTCCTCCCGTCAGAGCATCTCTCCTCCTTCCTCTCAGCAGAGCATCTCTCCTCCTCTCAGCAGAGCATCTCTCCTCCTCTCAGTAGAGCATCTCTCCTCCTCTCAGCAGAGCATCTCCCCTCCTCTCAGCAGAGCATCTCCCCTCCTCTCAGCAGAGCATCTCCCCTCCTCTCAGCAGAGCATCTCCCCTCCTCTCAGCAGAGCATCTCCCCTCCTCTCTGCAGAGCATCTCCCCTCCTCTCAGCAGAGCATCTCTCCTCCTCTCGGCAGAGCATCTCTCCTCCTCTCGGCAGAGCATCTCCCCTCCTCTCGGCAAAGCATCTCCCCTCCTCTCGGCAAAGCATCTCTCCTCCTCTCTGCAGAGCATCTCTCCTCCTCTCTGCAGAGCATCTCTCCTCCTCTCAGCAGAGCATCTCTCCTCCTCTCAGCAGAGCATCTCTCCTCCTCTCAGCAGAGCATCTCCCCTCCTCTCGGCAGAGCATCTCTCCTCATCTCAGCAGAGCATTTCTCCTCCTCTCTGCAGAGCATCTCATGATTTATGGATGGTCTTTTTCTTCCTCTGGGTTTATGTATCGGAGCAGCTGCTGCTGGTTAATAAATAATCTGTCTGTCACCTTTAGCTGCGTTTTCCCTGGAGAGCAGCGGCGCTGTCGCTGATCGTGTCTGCAGTTTCGTGCCGGCGCACCGCGATTTTGGCTGCTGTTCTCTGGTCATATTTATTCATCTACAACAGAGTGGAGTCTTTACAATGAATCCGTTATTTAACCACCGCTGCGCGAGGTCCGACCCCCACATACAGGATCTCCCCCGCTGACACGTTGTTACAATAAACGGAGAGAAGCTGAATATGAAGAGGAAGCAGAAGAACCGGCGCCGGAGGGAAACGGCCAGCGACATAAATCACCGCAAAGTGCGCGATACAAAGTCAAACATAAAAATGCCGTGATTTGTTATTTTCTGAACCGTTAATCGCGTCTTCTACCAGAATAAACGGATAAAAAGTTTCCAATTCCCCCTGTGACGTCACGTCTGGTGTCAGGTCCATGGCCAGGACTACAACCCCCACAGTCCTCCTCCTCTGTCACCTTGATAAAAGTCCTGTTTACGCCTGTTTTATTTTAGTTATATCTGTTTCTGGGAAAGTTGGGTGACAACTAATTTGGCCGCCATTGCATTCCCATGGTGGTTGTCATTTGATGATCTCTCCCCGGCTCCCATGCTGCGGCATTACTGGTGAGAATTACAATCCCAGACTTGATAGAGGACGACATTGTAAAGTTTTTAATCACACCCCTCCCCCATATTCTGTATCTCCAGGATGAAATCTACATGTACGGTGGGAAGATTGAAACCAGCGGCGGGAACGTCACCAATGAACTTTGGGTTTTCGAGATCTCCAGCAAGTCATGGAGCACGCGGACGCCCTCCGTCCTGAATCATGGGCAACATTATGCGGTGGAAGGACACACGGCGCATATTCTGGAGCTGGACGGCCGCGAGGTCGTTATGGTCGTCATATTCGGTTATTCCTCCGTCTACGGATATATCAGCAACGTCCAGGAATATTACCTGAGTGAGTTCTGTGGCCGGGAGCCGCGGGTGATGTGGGGGAGGGCAATGTGGTGCCAATGGAGGTGGGTGATGTTATACATGCGGGGAGGTGGGTGATGCTGTACATGCGGGGAGGTGGGTGATGCTGTACATGCAGGGAGGTGGGTGATGCTGTACATGCGGGGAGGCGGGTGATGCTGTACATGCGGGGAGGCGGGTGATATTATACATGCGGGGAGGCGGGTGATGTTATACATGCGGGGAGGTGGGTGATGCTGTACATGCGGGGAGGTGGGTGATGTTGTACATGCGGGGAGGTGGGTGATGCTGTACATGCGGGGAGGTGGGTGATGCTGTACATGCGGGGAGGTGGGTGATGCTGTACATGCGGGGAGGTGGGTGATGCTGTACATGCGGGGAGGTGGGTGATGCTGTACATGCGGGGAGGCGGGTGATGTTGTACATGCGGGGAGGCGGGTGATGCTGTACATGCGGGGAGGTGGGTGATGTTATACATGCGGGGAGGTGGGTGATGTTATACATGCGGGGAGGTGGGTGATGTTGTACATGCGGGGAGGCGGGTGATGCTGTACATGCGGGGAGGCGGGTGATGCTGTACATGCGGGGAGGCGGGTGATGCTGTACATGCGGGGAGGCGGGTGATGCTGTACATGCGGGGAGTTGGGTGATGCTGTACATGCGGGGAGGTGGGTGATGCTGTACATGCGGGGAGGTGGGTGATGCTGTACATGCGGGGAGGTGGGTGATGCTGTACATGCGGGGAGGTGGGTGATGCTGTACATGCGGGGAGGTGGGTGATGCTGTACATGCGGGGAGGTGCGTGATGCTGTACATGCGGGGAGGTGGGTGATGCTGTACATGCGGGGAGGTGGGTGATGTTGTACATGCGGGGAGGTGGGTGATGTTATACATGCGGGGAGGTGGGTGATGTTGTACATGCGGGGAGGTGGGTGATGTTATACATGCGGGGAGGTGGGTGATGTTATACATGCGGGGAGGTGGGTGATGTTATACATGCGGGGAGGTGGGTGATGTTGTACATGCGGGGAGGCGGGTGATGTTGCACATGCGGGGAGGCGGGTGATGCTGCACATGCGGGGAGGCGGGTGATGCTGCACATGCGGGGAGGCGGGTGATGCTGCACATGCGGGGAGGCGGGTGATGCTGCACATGCGGGGAGGCGGGTGATGCTGCACATGCGGGGAGGCGGGTGATGCTGTACATGCGGGGAGGCGGGTGATGCTGTACATGCGGGGAGGCGGGTGATGCTGTACATGCGGGGAGGCGGGTGATGTCGTACATGCGGGGAGGCGGGGGATGTTGTACATGCGGGGAGGCGGGTGATGCTGTACATGCGGGGAGGCGGGTGATGTTGTACATGCGGGGAGGTGGGTGATGTTATACATGCGGGGAGGTGGGTGATGTTGTACATGCGGGGAGGTGGGTGATGCTGTACATGCGGGGAGGCGGGTGATGCTGTACATGCGGGGAGGCGGGTGATGCTGTACATGCGGGGAGGCGGGTGATGCTGTACATGCGGGGAGGCGGGTGATGCTGTACATGCGGGGAGGCGGGTGATGCTGTACATGCGGGGAGGCGGGTGATGCTGTACATGCGGGGAGGTGGGTGATGTCGTACATGCGGGGAGGCGGGGGATGTCGTACATGCGGGGAGGCGGGTGATGCTGTACATGCGGGGAGGCGGGTGATGTTGTACATGCGGGGAGGCGGGTGATGTTGTACATGCGGGGAGGCGGGTGATGCTGTACATGCGGGGAGGCGGGTGATGCTGTACATGCGGGGAGGCGGGTGATGCTGTACATGCGGGGAGGCGGGTGATGCTGTACATGCGGGGAGGCGGGTGATGCTGTACATGCGGGGAGGCGGGTGATGCTGTACATGCGGGGAGGCGGGTGATGTTATACATGCGGGGAGGCGGGTGATGTTATACATGCGGGGAGGTGGGTGATGTTATACATGCGGGGAGGTGGGTGATGTTGTACATGCGGGGAGGCGGGTGATGTTGTACATGCGGGGAGGCGGGGGATGTTGTACATGCGGGGAGGCGGGTGATGTCGTACATGCGGGGAGGCGGGTGATGCTGTACATGCGGGGAGGCGGGTGATGCTGTACATGCGGGGAGGCGGGTGATGCTGTACTTGCGGGGAGGCGGGTGATGTTATACATGCGGGGAGGCGGGTGATGTTATACATGCGGGGAGGTGGGTGATGTTGTACATGCGGGGAGGCGGGTGATGCTGTACATGCGGGGAGGCGGGTGATGTTGTACATGCGGGGAGGCGGGTGATGCTGTACATGCGGGGAGGCGGGTGATGCTGTACATGCGGGGAGGCGGGTGATGCTGTACATGCGGGGAGGCGGGTGATGCTGTACATGCGGGGAGGCGGGTGATGCTGTACATGCGGGGAGGCGGGTGATGCTGTACATGCGGGGAGGCGGGTGATGCTGTACATGCGGGGAGGCGGGTGATGTTATACATGCGGGGAGGCGGGTGATGTTATACATGCGGGGAGGCGGGTGATGTTATACATGCGGGGAGGCGGGTGATGTTATACATGCGGGGAGGCGGGTGATGTTGTACATGCGGGGAGGCGGGGGATGTTGTACATGCGGGGAGGCGGGTGATGTCGTACATGCGGGGAGGCGGGTGATGCTGTACATGCGGGGAGGTGGGTGATGCTGTACATGCGGGGAGGTGGGTGATGCTGTACATACGGGGAGGCGGGTGATGTTGTACATGCGGGGAGGCGGGTGATGTTGTACATGCGGGGAGGCGGGTGATGTTGTACATGCGGGGAGGTGGGGGATGTTGTACATGCGGGGAGGTGGGTGATGTTGTACATGCGGGGAGGTGGGTGATGCTGTACATGCGGGAAGGCGGGTGATGCTGTACATGCGGGGAGGCGGGTGATGCTGTACTTGCGGGGAGGCGGGTGATGTCGTACATGCGGGGAGGCGGGTGATGCTGTACATGCGGGGAGGTGGGTGATGCTGTACATGCGGGGAGGTGGGTGATGCTGTACATACGGGGAGGCGGGTGATGTTGTACATGCGGGGAGGCGGGTGATGTTGTACATGCGGGGAGGCGGGTGATGTTGTACATGCGGGGAGGTGGGTGATGTTGTACATGCGGGGATGTGGGTGATGTTGTACATGCGGGGAGGTGGGTGATGCTGTACATGCGGGAAGGCGGGTGATGCTGTACATGCGGGGAGGCGGGTGATGCTGTACTTGCGGGGAGGCGGGTGATGTTGTACATGCGGGGAGGCGGGGGATGTTGTACATGCGGGGAGGCGGGTGATGCTGTACATGCGGGGAGGCGGGTGATGCTGTACATGCGGGGAGGCGGGTGATGCTGTACATGCGGGGAGGCGGGGGATGTTGTACATGCGGGGAGGCGGGTGATGCTGTACATGCGGGGAGGCGGGTGATGCTGTACATGCGGGGAGGCGGGTGATGCTGTACATGCGGGGAGGCGGGGGATGTTGTACATGCGGGGAGGCGGGGGATGTTGTACATGCGGGGAGGCGGGTGATGCTGTACATGCGGGGAGGCGGGTGATGCTGTACATGCGGGGAGGTGGGTGATGTTGTACATGCGGGGAGGCGGGTGATGTTATACATGCGGGGAGGCGGGTGATGTTGTACATGCGGGGAGGCGGGGGATGTTGTACATGCGGGGAGGTGGGTGATGTTATACATGCGGGGAGGTGGGTGATGTTGTACATGCGGGGAGGTGGGTGATGTTATACATGCGGGGAGGCGGGTGATGCTGTACATGCGGGGAGGCGGGTGATGCTGTACATGCGGGGAGGTGGGTGATGTTGTACATGCGGGGAGGCGGGTGATGTTATACATGCGGGGAGGCGGGTGATGTTGTACATGCGGGGAGGCGGGGGATGTTGTACATGCGGGGAGGTGGGTGATGTTATACATGCGGGGAGGTGGGTGATGTTGTACATGCGGGGAGGTGGGTGATGTTATACATGCGGGGAGGTGGGTGATGTTGTACATGCGGGGAGGTGGGTGATGTTGTACATGCGGGGAGGTGGGTGATGCTGTACATGCGGGGAGGCGGGTGATGTTGTACATGCGGGGAGGCGGGTGATGTTGTACATGCGGGGAGGCGGGTGATGCTGTACATGCGGGGAGGTGGGTCGTTTCCTGTACCGGCCCCCGGTAGGTGAGTCGTCCGCCTCCTATCACCCTTGGGGAGTCATGGCTGGCGCTCTGCTGTGGGGCGATGGTCTCGTCACATTCTCCAGGGTCTCAGATGTGCCGCTTGTCACCTCCGATTATCTGTGAAAAGATCAAAGTAAAGATTCCTCCGGAGCCGCGTCTTGTGGGATTTACATCATGACTTAAAGGTGAAATTATAAATTCTTGGAGAAATTCACCATGTTTTTGCGCTTTTGTTCTAACAAAGATTGTGCGAACCCAAAAGAAGACGCCGGAGGCCGAATCTTATCAGAGAGGAGCGCGGGGTTATTATTTTTAAAATAATGTAAGGACGATTGCAGAATTACTGTCATAGAATGAAGACGTCGTCTATTATCCACCTGATCACCATTATACAGATTATATATTATACATGACCGATCCTGAGTTTCATCCTGTATTATACTCCAGAGCTGCACTCATTATTGTAACTCCAGATCAGTACAGAATAAGTAATGTAATGTATATACACAGTGACTCCACCAGCAGAATAGTGAGTGCAGCTCTGGAGTATAATACAGGATATAACTCAGGATCAGTACAGGATAAGTAATATAATGTATGTACACGGTGACTCCACCAGCAGAATAGTGAGTGCAGCTCTGGCGTATAATACAGGATGTAACTCAGGATCAGTGCAGGATAAGTAATGTAATGTATGTACACAGTGACTCCACCAGCAGAATAGTGAGTGCAGCTCTGGAGTATAATACAGGATGTAACTCAGGATCAGTACAGGATAAGTAATGTAATGTATGTACACAGTGACTCCACCAGCAGAATAGTGAGTGCAGCTCTGGAGTATAATACAGGATGTAACTCAGGATCAGTACAGGATAAGTAATGTAATGTATGTACACAGTGACTCCACCAGCAGAATAGTGAGTGCAGCTCTGGAGTATAATACAGGATGTAACTCAGGATCAGTACAGGATAAGTAATGTAATGTATGTACACAGTGACTCCACCAGCAGAATAGTGAGTGCAGCTCTGGAGTATAATACATTATGTAACTCAGGATCAGTACAGGATAAGTTATGTAATGTATGTACACAGTGACTCCACCAGCAGAATAGTGAGTGCAGCTCTGGAGTATAATACAGGATGTAACTCCGGATCAGTACAGGATAAGTAATGTATGTACACAGTGACCCCACCAGCAGAATAGTGAGTGCAGCTCTGGAGTATAATACAGGATATAACTCAGGATCAGTACAGGATAAGTAATGTATGTATACAGTGACTCCACCAGCAGAATAGTGAGTGCAGCTCTGGAGTATAATACAGGATATAACTCAGGATCAGTACAGGATAAGTAATGTAATGTATGTACACAGTGACTCCACCAGCAGAATAGTGAGTGCAGCTCTGGAGTATACAGGACACTACTTTGAGTCAGAGGGACTGTAAGAGCGGCCCTTCCATGTAATACTATCAGCTGTTTTTCTGGGGTGCCGGGTGATTGCTGCGGCGGTTCCTCTCTGATTGGGTTGTCTGTAGATAAGTTGACCGGTTCGTTAAATTTGCTGCTAGTTTAGAAAAATAATGCTGTTCTCTAAATACTCCTAGAGCTGCGGACGTTCTCAGTCATTCAGTAAGTGCTGGAGGTTAGTTGTGGGGAGGGTCTCCGTCTCCCTCTGCATAGATGAGCGCCCCCCATCCTCTCCATGTGGGTGCCAGCGAGTGCCCTTTCTTCCTGGGCTCCCTCTTTTGGCTGCCAGCGCTGTCATAAATCTCCGGAGGGGATTTATTTGGCGGTTTTACTAACTTGGATCATAAAGCTTTTCCTTTTTTTTTTCTGCTCCAGTCCAGAGGGAAATTTATTTTGGTTTCGGTTAGTGATACCTCATAAAATGTCTCCAGATCTCAATGAGAGGCTCAAGGTGACTGTGCGAGTTGTAGCTGAGTGCAGCTGTTCCTGTGAGGTAGTGCGGCTGTTCCTGTGAGGTAGTGCGGATGTTCCTGTGAGGTAGTGCGGCTGTTCCTGTGAGGTAGTGCGGCTGTTCCTGTGAGGTAGTGCGGATGTTCCTGTGAGGTAGTGCGGCTGTTCCTGTGAGGTAGTGCGGCTGTTCCTGTGAGGTAGTGCGGCTGTTCCTGTGAGGTAGTGCGGCTGTTCCTGTGAGGTAGTGCGGCTGTTCCTGTGAGGTAGTGCGGCTGTTCCTGTGAGGTAGTGCGGCTGTTCCTGTGAGGTAGTGCGGCTGTTCCTGTGAGGTAGTGCGGCTGTTCCTGTGAGGTAGTGCGGATGTTCCTGTGAGGTAGTGCGGCTGTTCCTGTGAGGTAGTGCGGCTGTTCCTGTGAGGTAGTGCGGCTGTTCCTGTGAGGTAGTGCGGCTGTTCCTGTGAGGTAGTGCGGCTGTTCCTGTGAGGTAGTGCGGCTGTTCCTGTGAGGTAGTGCGGATGTTCCTGTGAGGTAGTGCGGCTGTTCCTGTGAGGTAGTGCGGCTGTTCCTGTGAGGTAGTGCGGATGTTCCTGTGAGGTAGTGCGGCTGTTCCTGTGAGGTAGTGCGGCTGTTCCTGTGAGGTAGTGCGGCTGTTCCTGTGAGGTAGTGCGAATGTTCCTGTGAGGTAGTGCGGCTGTTCCTGTGAGGTAGTGCGGCTGTTTCTGTGAGGTAGTGCGGATGTTCCTGTGAGGTAGTGCGGCTGTTCCTGTGAGGTAGTGCGGCTGTTCCTGTGAGGTAGTGCGGCTGTTCCTGTGAGGTAGTGCGGCTGTTCCTGTGAGGTAGTGCGGATGTTCCTGTGAGGTAGTGCGGCTGTTCCTGTGAGGTAGTGCGGCTGTTCCTGTGAGGTAGTGCGGATGTTCCTGTGAGGTAGTGCGGCTGTTCCTGTGAGGTAGTGCGGCTGTTCCTGTGAGGTAGTGCGGCTGTTCCTGTGAGGTAGTGCGGCTGTTCCTGTGAGGTAGTGCGGCTGTTCCTGTGAGGTAGTGCGGCTGTTCCTGTGAGGTAGTGCGGCTGTTCCTGTGAGGTAGTGCGGCTGTTCCTGTGAGGTAGTGCGGCTGTTCCTGTGAGGTAGTGCGGATGTTCCTGTGAGGTAGTGCGGCTGTTCCTGTGAGGTAGTGCGGCTGTTCCTGTGAGGTAGTGCGGCTGTTCCTGTGAGGTAGTGCGGCTGTTCCTGTGAGGTAGTGCGGCTGTTCCTGTGAGGTAGTGCGGCTGTTCCTGTGAGGTAGTGCGGATGTTCCTGTGAGGTAGTGCGGCTGTTCCTGTGAGGTAGTGCGGCTGTTCCTGTGAGGTAGTGCGGATGTTCCTGTGAGGTAGTGCGGCTGTTCCTGTGAGGTAGTGCGGCTGTTCCTGTGAGGTAGTGCGGCTGTTCCTGTGAGGTAGTGCGAATGTTCCTGTGAGGTAGTGCGGCTGTTCCTGTGAGGTAGTGCGGCTGTTTCTGTGAGGTAGTGCGGATGTTCCTGTGAGGTAGTGCGGCTGTTCCTGTGAGGTAGTGCGGCTGTTCCTGTGAGGTAGTGCGGCTGTTCCTGTGAGGTAGTGCGGCTGTTCCTGTGAGGTAGTGCGGCTGTTCCTGTGAGGTAGTGCGGATGTTCCTGTGAGGTAGTGCGGCTGTTCCTGTGAGGTAGTGCGGCTGTTCCTGTGAGGTAGTGCGGCTGTTCCTGTGAGGTAGTGCGGCTGTTCCTGTGAGGTAGTGCGGCTGTTCCTGTGAGGTAGTGCGGCTGTTTCTGTGAGGTAGTGCGGCTGTTCCTGTGAGGTAGTGCGGCTGTTCCTGTGAGGTAGTGCGGCTGTTCCTGTGAGGTAGTGCGGCTGTTCCTGTGAGGTAGTGCGAATGTTCCTGTGAGGTAGTGCGGCTGTTCCTGTGAGGTAGTGCGGCTGTTTCTGTGAGGTAGTGCGGATGTTCCTGTGAGGTAGTGCGGCTGTTCCTGTGAGGTAGTGCGGCTGTTCCTGTGAGGTAGTGCGGCTGTTCCTGTGAGGTAGTGCGGCTGTTCCTGTGAGGTAGTGCGGCTGTTCCTGTGAGGTAGTGCGGCTGTTCCTGTGAGGTAGTGCGGCTGTTCCTGTGAGGTAGTGCGGCTGTTCCTGTGAGGTAGTGCGGATGTTCACACTTCCGTTTCTCCGTTTCACTTGTTACAATGTATCATGGAGGTTATTATATAATATATCTTCACGGGGCACAGGTGACAATCTCTACATTATAGGGGGTATTTTATGGGGTGAGGACTGGCACTTCCCTCGCTCTCCTTCCCCTTCATGGGCTCACTGATACATCTGATGACCGCGCTGCAGGATCACCAGGGGGGGGCAGCAGTGCCGTACAGCAGACGGCCCCCACATAGCTGTGACCGCACCCCAATACAACACCTTGATGGAAAAAGTGGGGGGTCACAGACCAGCACAAAACAGTACTGAGCATTAACCCTTAAATGAGTAGTCACCCAGCTTTCTGAGAGTCCTGAATGGCTAGTCGGCATAGTTACTCGTCAGTATACCCCTGCTGTAGTTTGGTACAGCTAGGGAGTGTAACTGTTTAGGATTCTAGGAAAGCTGGGTGATCATTTATAATAATTGCAGGCATATTAGTTGTGACCCAGCTTTCCCAGAAATAGAAATAGTTGTGCTGAGAATATTTAACCAGTAGTGATCGGGGGGCTCGGACCACCCCTGATCTTACATTTTTCTCCCATTTAGTGTTTGTGGCTTTAACTTTGTGAATTCTTTTTTTTTGCTTTTCATATTTGAATGTTACTTTGCATAGTTTCTTATACTCCAGTCCCATCCAGAGCTGCATTTATAATTCTGATAATTGTATGGGTGCGGTTTATCTCCGCTCCGCGGTCAGACGTGTCGCCTAGCACCTCACCTGTATGTGTATTACTGTTATCAGACCTCCCACAATGCACTGCTCTTTGTAAGGAACGCAGCAGATTGGTCTATGCAGCTCCTGATGTGACTGGAGTAAAGCATGATGTAACTTGGGATCGGTAAAAGTTAAATAAGCGTTTACAAAGTTACTCAACATTTTAAGTTCCTAAGATTCTGTGTGTTTCCATTCTGCACCAAGATCTCTGCTTGCTGCATTGTTTACATTCAGAGGCTGTAAATCCATCCTTACCTACTCCTAATCACACAGCTGAGGGTTTGTTACAATGTGTTGGCGTAGGCAGTGTTCTGTACTTCAGGCTGATACATTTTATCTGCGGTGATACTTTGTAACAAGCTGTCAGGACAGGAGAGTCTGTTACATTGTGCCGCAGCGCTGCGTCTGTGAAGATGGCGGCTTTATCTCCAGACTCTTCTCGTGTCTCCGCCGCGCTCCCATCCGCTCCGCGCTCCCATCCGCTCCTTACGTCTTGTCTCTTTCTTCGGCCTTGCTCTGTATTGAGGTGGAGGGAGTGCGGCTTCTCGCGCGGCTTCTCGTGCGGCTCAGCGAATGAAGTGGAGGTTTTTTTCATGATTTCTTTTCCCTATTTTTTTCTTTCACATCTTTTTTCTAATGAGTAAGAGTTTTGCTAAGGTCTGAGGTCCTGCTGTCCAGGATTCGGGGAGTGATGAGGATGGGAAGAGGATTTACTGTGAAATAATCTCCAGCCGTTACTTCTTTATATCAGTCTCTGGGAAAGCTGGGTGACAACCAATCTGTCCCCGGATTCATCTGATCTAGGTGCCGGCGATTCTTCGCTGTGAAACACATCTGCCATGACACAATATGCCACCATTACAGCCCTCATAGAGTTTGTCACCCATCTTTCCCAGACTCCCGAATGGCCAGTTTTTCTAGTTTGCAGGCTTATAGCAGCGCAGGTGGTGTGACTATCACTGGCAGCAGCACTGAATTCTGCTGACCGGCCCACAGGGTAATCGCTTATAGCAGTATATTTGTAAATTGCTGAACATACAATTCCCTATATACGTTGTGACGTCTCCCATAGGGTGTCCTGGCGGGTGCTCCCAGTGGGTTCCTCCGGGCTATGCTCCTGCAGTCGGGTGCTCCTGGTAGGTTGCTGTGGGCTATGCTCCTGCAGGGCTATGCCCCAGAGTCGGGTGCTCCCAGTGGGTTACTCCGGGCTATGCCCCAGAGTCGGGTGCTCCCAGTGGGTTACTCCGGGCTATGCCCCAGAGTCGGGTGCTCCCGGTGGGTTACTCCGGGCTATGCCCCAGAGTCGGGTGCTCCCGGTGGGTTACTCCGGGCTATGCTCCAGAGTCGGGTGCTCCCGGTGGGTTACTCCGGGCTATGCTCCAGAGTCGGGTGCTCCCTGTGGGTTACTCTGGGCTATGCTCCAGAGTCGGGTGCTCTCGGTGGGTTACTCCGGGCTATGCTCCAGAGTCGGGTGCTCTCGGTGGGTTACTCTGGGCTATGCTCCAGAGTCGGGTGCTCCCAGTGGGTTACTCCGGGCTATGCTCCAGAGTCGGGTGCACCCGGTGGGTTACTCCGGGCTATGCTCCAGAGTCGGGTGCTCCCTGTGGGTTACTCCGGGCTATGCTCCAGAGTCGGGTGCTCCCGGTGGGTTACTCCGGGCTATGCTCCAGAGTCGGGTGCTCCCTGTGGGTTACTCCGGGCTATGCTCCAGAGTCGGGTGCTCCCGGTGGGTTACTCCGGGCTATGCTCCAGAGTCGGGTGCTCCCTGTGGGTTACTCCCGGCTATGCTCCAGAGTCGGGTGCTCCCTGTGGGTTACTCTGGGCTATGCTCCAGAGTCGGGTGCTCCCTGTGGGTTACTCCGGGCTATGCCCCAGAGTCGGGTGCTCCCAGTGGGTTCCTCCGGGCTATGCTCCAGAGTCGGGTGCTCCAGGCCCCTGCACGTTATAATGGCGTCTCTCTTCGTTTTCGGTGTCCTTTTCCAGCGCTGTACATTATTTATTTCTGCGTCATGGAAATTATTACAATGATTAATTATGATGCGACTTTTTCTTCCGGACCAGCCTGATCCAGATCCCGCGCTGCCCCCCAATATCGTTGTACCCCCAGTGACTTTGGGACGCTGTTAACCCTTCCTGCTGGCTTCATCTGGTTCTGCAGGGAGCATTAGATGTAATGGGGGGATGGGAGCACGTGGGTGTACGCCCTGCCGCTTGCAATAGACAGGGTTTTTTCTTTTTATTTCTCACCAAGATCTCTGCTTGCTGTTAGTGATGAGAACATTCTTGTTTACATTCAGAGGCAGAAACTTTCCCTGATCTTGTCCTGCTGACACAGCGGAGGGTTTGTTACAATTGTATCCAGTCTAGATAAAGCTCTGGACTCCACCCTGACACATTGTGCGCCTCCTCTTCTATCCGGACGTGGCATCGATTGTTATGTAGATTTACATTCCTGCACTCCCTGAGCTGCTACTTCCCTGCTCTTCCTGTGTCAGTCTTTCCTGTAGTTCTGGAATTCTATTCATGAACCAGAAGGTTCAGGATGAACAGAGCTGGAGGTCCCTCCCAGATAGTGGGGGCTTCACCGCAGGGGATTGTGGGAGGAGACCGTGACTATAAATGGTTAATCATCTCTGGGGGTCCTGGGGGGAGATCTTGAGCTTTCGTTCTTCGTTGGACTCGGATCAGTGAATGTCCGTTCTCCACCTGTCGCAGATTATTTTGTTTTCTCTGCAGAGTATTTCGCTTAGTTGATATTTCCTAGTCACATGAATTGCGCCGTGGTTTTTGGGGTGACGGGCGCCGCTGCGGACGCGATTCCTCCGGTTTTGTTGATTGCTGCGGAATGTTCCAGATCTGGTGGAGCAGGATTGTCGCCCGTCATCAGCGCTCATTGTGTGTCCTGACCCGAGGACGGTCCCACCGCGCGCTCCGCACGTCTCCCCGTCCTGCTCTCATTACTTTTGTGTTCGGTTCTCGTGCATTGGATGACACAAGTCTGTAGTGACGCAAACGGCGAGCAAAGCGCCATTTACACGGAGGAGTATAAGAGGCTCCGCGATATCCGGGCTCACACATCGTCCTGCTGTTATATTAATGATCTGCGGTGGGTCGGTGGTTAGTTCATATAATAGTGAAAGGGTTAATGGTGACATCTCCGGTGCTCTGGGATCATGAAAGGGTTAATAGTAACACCAGTCGCTGTCGAGGGTGGTGAAGGGGTTAATGGTGACCTCCCTGGTGGCCGGGTCATGGTAACGTTGTTGTTTTTCCAGGGTAGTTAAGGGGTTAATGTTGTCACTAGTTGTCTAGGGTGGTGAAGGGGTTAATGGTGACCTCCCTGGTGCTCTGCATCGGTGCTTTCCTCGGGTGGTGAAGGGGTTAATGGTGAAGCCCCCACTCGTATATTATTATTACACGTGCCGGGTTTTCACGTCGCGGTTTCGTTGTTCATAGTTTATTGATAACGCAGAAACACCCGCCATGTGTGAACCCGGCCTCATAGTAGACTGGAGAACGTCCCTCACTGCTGGGGGGGTCTCTGCGGGACAATTAAAATTCTTGGTAATGATCTCAGTTGTCGCCTGCCTGCTGATGGTTTCCACACACCTGACTCCTTGCTGTCTGTTTCCTTTTTGACTATAACAATTGCTTTGATTATTTTCAGGGTCCAACACGTGGCAGGTGCCTGAGACGCGGGGGGCCATTGTGCAAGGAGGATACGGCCACACCAGCGTTTACGACCCGATCACAAAGTCTGCGTACGTCCACGGAGGATACAAAGCGCTGCCAGGAAACAAGTACGGCCTCGTGGACGATCTGTACCGCTATGAAGTCAATACCAGGATCTGGTGAGTCTCCGAGCAGCCACTGAAATCACCACGAATGTAGTCCATGCTGGCCGCACGGTCGCTGTATGGTTTGTCACAGTGTGACACTGAGCAATAATGGGGTCACCATTACATTAAAGGGTTAAACTCCATTATTGTAGAACGACAAGTTCTGTAACTTCCTAATAGACTTTGCGAGGAATTTATCAACTTTTCCTGCGCCTGAAAAATGCAAGTGCATGAAAAGTCGCCATTTGCGATAAAAGTTGCGACTTTTTTGATGCCTTTTCTCCTTCTCACTGTAACTTGTGACAATTGTATCCAGTCTAACAATCCTCTCTGAGGGAAACACATCACCAGCACAAATCTCTCCTGTCCTGATGGTTTGTTACAATGTATCAGTGCAGGTGAAATGTATCAGTCTGGAGTCCAGGATGTTTCTCTCACAGAGGATTGTCGACACTGGATACAAATGTAGCAAATCCTCAGCTGTGAGAAATATTAGGGCTAAACATTTTTTCAAACCTCTGGATGTAAACGAGTGTTCCCATTCACTGACAGCAAGCATCAATCTTGAAAATGGTGTGGAACTGAGGCACAAAGTCTTAGAAATGTGCATGGAGCAAAATAAGAGAGTGGGGGTCTCAGAGTCGGTGCCGTCCGGGTGAATATAATGGGGGTTAATATCTAGTTAAGTTTAACATCCTCACAATCTACAGTCTGACATGCAGAATTCTGGGTAACAACAAATATGGCTGCCAGGGGGTGCTACCCAATTCCTCAGATTCCTGAATGGCAAGTCTGCTCCATTCTTCAGTGATATGAGAATCGGTGCAAGTTCCATTCAGGCACTGAGGAAAGCTGGGTGACGGCCATATTGGATTCCAGCAGCAGACGGCGGGTCATATTGGCGGCTGGCGGTGTATTAGTCGATGTGAGATGATGCCGGGTCACCCGGGGTCCCCCAGATATCTGGAAAGCGTATACAATTGGTGCGTCGGTCCGGCAGGGGTTAACAACTACCCAACCCCCGGCGGGCAGCGTAACATTTCTGTCGTTTGCATTGCGGGCAGATAACAGAGTAGACTGCGCAAACACTGACTCGAAGCCGCTGAGCCAACATGGATCCTCACGGGACGAGCGGCGCCCGGATTGCGGCGTACGTTGACCTTTTCTGGCTGTGACGGTTCAGCTCCTCTCAGAACGTCCTCACTCACTGCTTTAATTTGTGCCTGGAGAGGCCGCGGCGCCCCCATCTGACCGGGGGAGGGGTGCTGGAAATGCTAGGACTGGGAGTGTTACACACGTTTCGTCCTCTTCTATTCGGTTGCTGGGAAAGTTGGGTGACAACCAATAAGGCTGCGGTTACCGCTCCCACCCTGCTGTCTCAGACTCCTGAATGGTAAATGACACAGCATGAAATACCCTGCGTCCACATCACCACATCTACCATCAGGAGCTGTATTTACAGCCGTAGTCGTCATCCAGCTTTCCCAGTCTCCTGAATGGTAAGTCTCGTTATGTAATGTACACACACAATTCTGCTGGTTGTTATTGGAAACCATCAGCAAGCCTGTGCACAGACACCCCCTAACAGCTTAGCTGAGCTCCTATAATGCAGGGGGGCAGTTAGTTTTTTCTTTTTTTTTCAGACACTTCCCAGAATGCAAATCACCAGAGTGAGCCGTGTGCAGGGATGTTATTGGGATCCTTTCCCTTTAAGAAGCGCTTCCTAGGTGCAGGATCGGGGTTGTAATGATGTATAGATTGTACCCCAGTCCTGCGCTCGTAGGGAGGCGGACGCGGCATCTCCGGCCTGTAGCTGATGAACGCTCGGAGCCGCCGCGCTCGCTGACCGCATGTTTATTCATAAGTATCAGAGTAACGACCTCGGGGCAGGAATGAAGCAAATCTATTACCCCAGAAAGGGCAGCTCCGGCCCCGGGCACCCCGACCTTTCCCATGGAGTCCGAGCCATTTATTAAAGTTGCCGTATTGATTTTTTCCCTATTTGTGTCTCTTTTTATATTTTGACCTTTTTCGTTCCCACTTACGGTTTACCGCGCCGCGGCATCAATATCGGAGAAATCCCGTACCCTGTGGTGTCTCGCTTCGTCCCCTCCAGGCTTTCCCCTCATGTTTCACAATGTGAAATCTTCAAAGTATGGATTTGTGTTTCCATTCCTCAGAAATGTCAAGATCTCTGCTTGCTGTCATTTACATCCTGAGGGTTTATTACAATTGTATCAGTATAGACAATCCTCTGAGCTAAATACAGCAGCCGCACAAATCTTTCTCCTGCTCTGATAGTTTGTTATAATGTATCAGCCTGGAGTCCTGGATGTTTACTCCACAGAAGATTGTCTAGACTGGATGCAATTGTAACAAACTCTCAGCTGTGAGATATATTAGGTCTGCACAGGTTTTCATTCTCTGGATTAAACAAGAAGGCTTCTGTTCACTGACAGCAGGCAGAATCTATCAGAAAGTTGCAGAACTTTGGAAACGTGTGCAGTCTTAATTCTTCTAACAGCTGAGGTTTTGTTACAATTGTATCCAGTCTAAACAATCCTCTGTGAGATAAGCAGCCTGGACTCCAGACTGACACATTGTAATAAACAGCACAAGAATGAGATTTGTGTTGTGCTGTATTTCGTTGTCAGAAACATTGTAACAAACCTCTGAAGTATTTGGTCAGGATATTTTTTGAGGCTCTGGACATAAACAAGAATTTTTCCTTTGACTGACAGCAATCAGAGATCTTGAAAATGGTTGGAAATCAAAGCACAAAGTTTCTGCATGTTACGGTATGACATTTGTGACTTGTCCCTTTATGTTCCAGGATGATCCTGAAGGAGAGCGGTTTGTCCCGGTACCTGCACTCCGCGGTGCTGATCAGCGGCGCCATGCTGGTGTTTGGCGGCAACACACATAACGACACATCCCTGAGCAACGGCGCCAAGTGCTTCTCTGCAGACTTCCTGGCCTATGACATCGGTGAGTCGTGCCAAGTGTTCATAGACTAAACCTCACCGAGGAGGATTCTAGAATTAACCCTGTCCTTCCCGGGGACATAGTAAACTCCTTATTTGGGAGCTGAAACCCCCGTCTCAGGCAGGTCAGGGGGACGATCAACTGTAATAGGGTCAGATAAGGAGCAGCAAGGCTGAGCGGAGGCGGCAGGGGATTAAGGGGTTAATGATTATATCAAATAATCTCTAAAATCCATCAAATAAAAGCACCGCCCCGACACACTGATGGCTGACCCTCTGACCCGTCATAATGAGGAGGAGGAGGAGGAGGATGATGATGATTATGATGAGGTTGATGATGATGAGGAGGAGGAGGAGGATGATGATGATGAGTAGGAGGAGGATGATGATGATTAGGAGGATGATGATGATGAGTAGGAGGATGATGATGATGATGAGTAGGAGGATGATGAGTAGGAGGATGATGAGTAGGAGGATGATGAGTAGGAGGATGATGAGTAGGAGGATAATGAGTAGGAGGATGATGATGATGAGGAGGAGGATGATGATGATGAGTAGGAGGATGATGATGAGTAGGAGGATGATGATGAGTAGGAGGATGATGATGAGTAGGAGGATGATGATGAGTCGGAGGATGATGATGAGTAGGAGGATGATGATGAGTAGGAGGATGATGATGAGTAGGAGGATGATGATGAGTAGGAGGATGATGATGAGTAGGAGGATGGTGATGAGTAGGAGGAGGGTGATGATGATGAGTAGGAGGAGGATGATGATGAGTAGGAGGATGATGATGAGTACGAGGATGATGATGATGACGAGGATGATGATGATGACGAGGATGATGATGATGATGATGAGTAGGAGGATGATGATGAGGAGTAGGAGGATGATGATGATGAGTAGGAGGATGATGATGATGATGACGAGGATGATGAGTAGTAGGAGGAGGATGATGATGATGAGGAGGATAATGATGAGGATGATGAGTAGGAGGAGGAGGATAATGATGATGATGATGATGATGATGAGGAGGATGATGATATTAGTATTTCCCTTCATGTTCAGTATTTTCATATATTGGTCCTGGAACATTTATTGGACGATCGTGTGCTGCCCGTTTCCCGGTGACCGCTGCTTATTATGTGTAAAAAGGAAGAATCTTCTCCTCCGCTGTCCGGGACTCCACGTTCTGTGTATAATAACAGGTGATAAATCCCCCACAACATGAGAACGCTGCGGAACGTTCCTGCGAGCGATGAACGTCTGATAAGCGGCGCTGAAAGTGAAGCTCCGGTTCTGAATATCGGTTTTCAGGACAAAGCTCCATATAACGCTGAGTAACGACTGGTGGCACTCATACTGAGCCCGATTACATCAGGTTTTATGCTCTAGTCACATCCAGAGCTGCATCCACAATCCTGCTGACTTCCTGTTGACCTCACATCCCTAAGCTGCCCCCTACTGGTTTATTGTCTGTACAGAGCATTTACTGCCGTGGTGCATCACAGGAGATGTAGTGTTCATACCTGTCTGGCATATTAAAATACTACATCTCCCACAGTGCAATGCAGCTGAGTGCAGTGCATTATGGGTGTTCAGCCGACCTGTCATGGGTCTGTCTGTCAGCGCAGTTCTTTTGGTCAAAATTTTGGATGTGATTGCAATACAACACTTTCTAACAGCAGAATTGTGAATGCAGCTCTAGAGGTGACTGGAGTATAAGACATGATGTAACAAGAATTGAGAATCAGCTTTGGAGTCGATTGGAGTATTAGACATAATGTAATGGTAGGATTATGACTTCAGATCTGAATATGAATGGAGCATAAGACACGGTATAACAGCAGAAATGTGACTGCAGCTCTGGATGTGTCTAGAGTACTAAACATGATGTAGCTGCAGCTCTGGATGTGTTTAGAGTATTAATCATGGTATAACTCCGGGTCAGTATATATAAAGGTGATGGTTTACAAACACTGGAGATTCATCGTGTACGGTGAGGTCCTGTTTACGGTCTAGTCTCACGTCGCGGTGATATATCGTTTCATTGCGCATTTAGTACCGTAATACGATTGCGACGTGTGAATAGACCCCGGAATCTATGAATGGCGTAAAATAATATAGAATCACCGCGTTATTTACCCGGCGCAGTCCTGAAGAACCATCGACGAGTGGAACCTGCAATTAGCGCTTAATTGGCCACTTTTTGTCGCCTTCACAGTCGCAGGCGCCATCTCCCATAATCCCCTTCACAATGATGGGGGAGGGGTAATAGACGCACTCGAACAATAAGTCGCTTGAATCACAGCGTCGTCTTTTTCTTTTGTCCGCACTAAATTACCCCTTTACTATAATCGCGGCGCGGCACTTAGACCGTGCGAAAAAAAAGCGTAATGATCTTTCTTTCTGCGGCTTTAAGGCTCCGGACTATTGTGCAGCTTCGTTTTCTCCCTTCATGTGGAGCTTTCCTCCCCTCCGGTCGGACGCGGTAATAACGGTGTTCAGCGAGCACTCCGCGGCTTTTAAAGGGAAGCCTGATTAACTGGGCATGGCGAGAAGTGACGTCCGTGCCGCCGGTGTCGCTGGAACGTCCACAACAATCCGAGCGAAGCCGCTAATTCTCCTCGGTAAAAGCCTCATCATCCGCACGTGTCGCCGAATAAAGCAAATCCGTAGATAATGGAGCATTTCATCCCATCATGGCGGGCAGCAGCGCGCCGGCTCGTTCTCGTGTAGACGCAGCTGCCGGCCCCTCCCTCGTTTTACAAGCGCGACTTTTATATTCGAGCACAAAACCGGACAGATTGTTGTGTGCAGATAAAGCCACTTACCGCCGCGCCATTGTTTCCACCGTAGTAGGTCTCAATAACCAGCGGATTATTACATAGGACTGCGGCTGTTTACAACGTGCGCCGACTAATGGATCATCGGCCGCCAACGGAAAGACGCTGAAGGAGCAGAATTGTGACCGGATTGAAATGTTCCGTCGCTTCTTTTACAACGGAGGGCGGCAGAATAATTCTCATGCGTTCTAGAAAAAAGTAAGAAACGCAAATAAAAATAGTAGAGCGGATTTCCGACTCTTAAAGGAGACCGGTGCATTTATTCATACAGCGGCGAGTGACGCGCTGCTAAAAAGCAGAGACTGCATTCTATACTGGTCCACCAGGGGGCACCACGTGATATAAAATACTATAATACAATACGGTGCAGCCTGATGATGTTGCGGGGTCTTTACTTATATTGACTCTCCTACTACAACTCCCAGCATCCTCTGACAGGTTGGGGACCACTGTTATATACATTGAGGGGCATCGGTCGCTCCATGACGGATCATCAGGATATTCAGGTCCTCGGCAGCAGGTCTGCGGCATCTCGTGCCATGGTGAGGTGTTTGCGTCCTGTAGTCCGGAACGCCTGATAATCCGGCACGCCGGTCCAGGTGGCGCTCGATTGTCGCAGTTTTACTACATTTATATTTTAGGGACAGATAGAAACATACTTGTACATTTTTTGAATAACTGCATGAAGTATATTTGCCGCCGCACAGGCCATGATTCCAGGCCGCCATTTTTCCCCTCGGAGCTGGGATCTCACAGGCTGCAGGATCGTGGTGTCTATAGACGGACTGGCGACTCACGCCGCCGCGCACTGCGCTATATTACCGGCCAGGACTGTACGTGGTGTCCGGGGGAGAGACGTCATCTCACTGTCCTTGCTGCCCCTTTAAGAAGAATCGCTCCAGTCTTGACATTGGACGGAGCTGTCGCCGGAGCGCGATAAACACGGAAAGTGACCTTATTATGTGCGGTGGATTCCGGCCAGGGGTAACATCATCAGAACAGATGTCGCTCTCAGGCCGGCAGGTGCCGACTGCCAAGGAAAGTCTCATCTGAAGCTTCTGATTGATGCACAAGGTGAAACGAAGCAACGAGGTCGCAGCTCCAGGTGATCGCAGCTCCGCCAAGAAAGCGGCTCGTACAGCGGCGGAGGTCACAGCGAGCGATGGGAAGAACAATACATGTAACCTACGTATAATGTGGCGGGAATACATCACTGATCGTGACTTATGGATTTTACTCCACTCACATCCTGAGCTGCATTTACAATTCTTTTGGCTGCTCAGCCCAGTGCTGACAGACGCGCCGCTGTAAATTGTCATAAATACGTCCACCATTGTGATGGCTGCCACTTAAAACAGGCCGGCGCTAATCTACTAGACACTCCGCTAATATATAATAAGGGAGACGTATCAAAACTGGCGCAAAGGAGAAGTGGAGCAGTCGCCAACAGCAACCAATAGGATTCCACCGCTTTGGAAATGAAAGCAGTGACCTGATTGGTTCACGTTGGAAATAACTTTACTTTTCCTTTGCACCGGTTTTTATACATCGCAGCAATGAGTTTTGTCATACTCCAATCACATCCAGAGCTGCATTGACAATTTTGCTGGCTGCCACCGATTAACACAACCCTAACAAGCTAGCTGAGATCCCATAAGACACTGTGCTGCACTGCATTGTGGGAGATGTAGATCAGACTGCTGTAAACACTACTGGTATAGCATGGTATTCACTATGAGTTCCTGCAGAATTATGTTTGCAGCTTTGGATGTGACTGGAGTTACAGATTTGTTAGCGGGACCAGGGCTGTCACTTCCTCGTCTTCACAGAAACCTCCTCGAGCCGCAGAACCAGTAAAATGGTGTGGGGGCGATGAGGGAGTACTAATGGCGCGGCTGTGAATCATGGCAGTCCTATGTAACACGTCGCCCCGTGTATGGTGTAAGTCTGAGCCCCCCTATATAACGGGAAGATCTGCGGCTCGCGGTGACCTCGCCCCTCCCCCATTCATTTCACGCTTGTTTCGGTATCATTGATGGCTGAGACAGACGGGACGGAGACGGCGGCGCTGATCAATGGAGCGTTCAGGCTTCACAGAGCTGGACACTCGAGTCAATGTAACAGATCCAGTCACTGCCCCCCCTCCCACCTCAGCCGACACTGTCACCCCCCTCCACCTGCAGCCGACACTGTCACCCCCCTCCACCCGCAGCCGACACTGTCACCCCCCTCCACCTGCAGCCGACGCTGTCACCTCCCCCCCACCTGCATCCGACACTGTCACCCCCCTCCACCCGCAGCCAACACTGTCACCCCCCTCCACCTGCAGCCGACGCTGTCACCTCCCCCCCACCTGCATCCGACACTGTCACCCCCCTCCACCCGCAGCCAACACTGTCACCCCCCTCCACCTGCAGCCGACGCTGTCACCTCCCCCCCACCTGCATCCGACACTGTCACCCCCCTCCACCTGCAGCCGACACTGTCACCCCCCTCCACCTGCAGCCGACACTGTCACCCCCCTCCACCCGCAGCCGACACTGTCACCCCCTCCACCCGCAGCCGACACTGTCACCCCCCTCCACCTGCAGCCGACACTGTCACCCCCCTCCACCCGCAGCCGACACTGTCACCCCCCTCCACCTGCAGCCGACACTGTCACCCCCCTCCACCTGCAGCCGACACTGTCACCCCCCTCCACCCGCAGCCGACACTGTCACCCCCCTCCACCTGCATCCGACACTGTCACCCCCCTCCACCTGCATCCGACACTGTCACCCCCCTCCACCTGCATCCGACGCTGTCACCCCCCTCCACCTGCAGCCGACGCTGTCACCCCCCTCCACCTGCAGCCGACACTGTCACCCCCCTCCACCTGCATCCGACACTGTCACCCCCCTCCACCTGCAGCCGACACTGTCACCCCCCCCACCTGCATCCGACACTGTCACCCCCCTCCACCCGCAGCCAACACTGTCACCCCCCTCCACACGCAGCCAACACTGTCACCCCCCTCCACACGCAGCCGACACTGTCACCCCCCCCTCCACCTGCATCCGACACTGTCACCCCCCCTCCACCCGCAGCCAACACTGTCACCCCCCTCCACACGCAGCCGACACTGTCACCCCCCTCCACCTGCAGCCGACGCTGTCACCCCCCCTCCACCTGCAGCCGACACTGTCACCCCCCTCCACCTGCAGCCAACACTGTCACCCCCTTCACCTGCAGCCGACGCTGTCACCCCCCTCCACACGCAGCCGACACTGTCACCCCCTCCACCCGCAGCCAACACTGTCACCCCCCCCTCCACCCGCAGCCGACGCTGTCACCCCCCTCCACCTGCAGCCAACGCTGTCACCCCCCTCCACCCGCAGCCGACGCTGTCACCCCCCCTCCACCCGCAGCCAACACTGTCACCCCCCCCTCCACCTGCAGCCGACACTGTCACCCCCTCCACCCGCAGCCAACACTGTCACCCCCCTCCACCCGCAGCCAACACTGTCACCCCCCCCTCCACCTGCAGCCGACACTGTCACCCCCCTCCACCTGCAGCCGACACTGTCACCCCCCTCCACCTGCAGCCGACACTGTCACCCCCCTCCACCTGCAGCCGACACTGTCACCCCCCCCTCCACCCGCAGCCGACGCTGTCACCCCCCTTCACCTGCAGCCAACACTGTCACCCCCCTTCACCTGCAGCCGACGCTGTCACCCCCTCTCCACCTGCAGCCGATGCTGTCACCCCCCCTCCACCTGCAGCCGACACTGTCACCCCCCTCCACCTGCAGCCGACGCTGTCACCCCCCTTCACCTGCAGCCGACGCTGTCACCCCCCCTCCACCTGCAGCCGACGCTGTCACCCCCCCTCCACCTGCAGCCGACACTGTCAACCCCCCTCCACCTGCAGCCGACACTGTCACCCCCCTCCACCTGCAGCCAACACTGTCACCCCCCCACCACCTGCAGCCGACGCTGTCACCCCCCTCCACCTGCAGCCGACGCTGTCACCCCCCCTCCACCTGCAGCCGACACTGTCACCCCCCTCCACCTGCAGCCAACACTGTCACCCCCTTCACCTGCAGCCGACGCTGTCACCCCCTATCCACCTGCAGCCGATGCTGTCACCCCCCCCCTCCACCTGCAGCCGACGCTGTCACCCCCCCCTCCACCTGCAGCCGACGCGGTCACCCCACCCTCCACCTGCAGCCGACACTGTCACCCCCCCTCCACCTGCAGCCGACGCTGTCACCCCCCCCCTCCACCTGCAGCCGACGCTGTCACCCCCTCCTCCCGCAGTAATGTGGATCATTGCTCTGTGAATATCCCGTCTGGAAGATAAATCTGGTTATTCCTACTTCTATCTGTTACTGGGAAAGCTGGGTGACCATTTCTGTGGCCGCCATACAGCTGAACGGAGGTTATCAGCATCACCCAACTTTTCAAGACTCCTGAATGGAAAATCTATTCAATGCAGTTTTGCAGTCAGTAATCCCCTCACCTGCTGCTGCGTCCATTGTTCTGGACCCCTGTGCCCCCTCCTCTTAGAGTCGCTGTCCCCTCGCTCGGTGCCCCCTCCTCTTAGAGCCCCTGTCCCCTCGCTCGGTGCCCCCTCCTCTTAGAGCCCCTGTCCCCTTAATCGGTGCCCCCTCCTCTTAGAGCCCCTGTCCCCTCGCTTGGTGCCCCCTCCTCTTAGAGCCGCTGTCCCCTCGCTCGGTGCCCCCTCCTCTTAGAGCCCCTGTCCCCTCGCTTGGTGCCCCCTCCTCTTAGAGCCCCTGTCCCCTCGCTCGGTGCCCCCTCCTCTTAGAGCCGCTGTCCCCTCGCTCGGTGCCCCCTCCTCTTAGAGCCGCTGTCCCCTCGCTCGGTGCCCCCTCCTCTTAGAGCCGCTGTCCTCTCGCTCGGTGCCCCCTCCTCTTAGAGCCGCTGTCCCCTCGCTCGGTGCCCCCTCCTCTTAGACCCGCTGTCCCCTCGCTCGGTGCCCCCTCCTCTTAGACCCGCTGTCCCCTCGCTCGGTGCCCCCGCTGCTGCCGCCGCCATTACTGTGACCTTTTCCCCTTGGCGTGTGAAGGAACGTTCGGGTGCCGGCGCTATTAATCTGCGGTGTTTGTTATTCATGAGGTGATTGCAGTGAAATATAATGGCGGCGCCCGGATCTCATCCCGCGGGTTGTCAGGTTTAGAGCCATCTGTCAGAACTAAATAACCTGCGCCAGTGAATTATTCCCGAGACGCCAGGTGGAGCGGCAGGGCGCCGGCTCCGGGACACCACGCCCTCGCTACAGTCACCCGGGAGACACCGGACCCTCTGCTGTGGTGACATCTCCGAGCAAACTCCAAATATTGCGCCATATTCACGTATCGCCTCTGTCTGGGGGACACTGAGACTGCGATACATAATCCGGTTCTATTATATAACATGTACGGAAAAAAATGGTGGACACGTGCGCATTTCTCCAGAATGTCAGCTGTGGTATAAACGCCGCCATTGATATTTTAGGGGTTCAGAGAGGCGGCCGGATCTTCATCACACGTGCGTTTCCATATACGCCGTTATTTGGGCGAGGACTCTGCGCTGCTGCAATGGCGTCCGTGTCTGAATGCGGAACATTTCCGATTGTGCGCAGTTACAGTGCTACATTGTTTCACCGGAAATTCCTCTGAACGTTATGGTGACAATTACAACAATAACTGGTGGCGACTGATATTTATTCTAACATCTGGTAAACTTTCGGATTGACCGGAATCATCTTTGGCGCTAATATCAGCGAGATCTGTACAGCGTGATCACCGAGACGTCGCCAGGATTTATGTCAACGAATCCAAACCCTTGTATAACGTAGGTCTCCAACTTTCTGCTAGACCCTGCCTCAATTTTTCACCATTTCTAAGATCTCTGCTTGCTGGAATCATTCACTGTTTACATCCAAAGGCTGAAAATCTGTCCTGACCTAATCCTGCTCGCACAGCTGAGGGTTTGCTACAATTGTATTCAGTCTAGACAATCCTGTCTGAGGGGTTCTCCAGGATTGAAAAAACAGGGCTGCCTTTTTCCAAAGACAGCGCCACACCTGTCCGTAGGTTGTATCTGGTATTGCAGATCAACTACATTCACTTCAATGGAGCTGAGCCGCAATGCCAGACACAACCCCGTAGACTGGTGTGGCGCTGTTTTTGGAACAAAGCAACTATGCCTTTCCTAATCCTGGACTCCAGACTGATACATTGTAACAAGCTCTCAGATCAGGAAAGAGATTTGTGCTGCTGCTGTGTTTAGCTCACAGAGGATTTTATAGACTAGATACAATTGCAACAAACACCTCACCACTCTATGGGCGATGTTAGATCTGTGTCTAACCTGCTGCTCCCCCTCTCCTCTCATAGACACAGAGAGAAGCTGCATCCCCCTCCTCCCCGGCTACTGTTTACTGTATTACACCAGATGGATCTTTTGGTGACTGAGGGGGTTTTGCGGGGAGAGGAGAACTAGAGGCTGCTGGGAAGTGAGGAGGCGGAGGAGGAACCTGATATATTACCGTAGATGCACTTAAATATTCTTATTCCGGACGACCCATGGAACTTTTTTTTTTTATACTTTTCTTGGACCATCTGGTAATCTGGCACTGATCCAGTTAATGCCGGATCTTATACTTGCATCTGTAGTTTCTGCTCCTCTTATAGGAAGTGTAAAGTATGGGGGATCCCAGTGACTGATGACAGGTGAGGCTCCACGTTTCCGGATCTCGGCCGTTACCTGGACAATAGTCAGATTGTTACAATGTGTCTGATGAGACGACGCTCCGAACCCCGAGATCTTTCATATTAATGGATCTGTAATGAAGGTAAAACATCTATTCATAGAACGATTCTGCGGAATAAAAGATGTTGATTTGAAAGTACGAGATGCGAGGAAAACGCCACCGCGAACCGTCACTGAATAATGGACTTTGATGAGAGATAATTTGCAACTTCAAAGACTGATAATCCCTTGATGTTCGCGGGGTCACAAGGACAAGGAGCGACTCTGCGATGTCCTGCGCGAGCTCTGCTTTTATTAGATACGGGGCCGACGTCCTCGCTGGACTGAACTTTGTGCTCTAGTGGTGCGGCAGCCATGATAATCGGGTCCTCGTACTGTGTAAACAGGTCTTCCTGCAAAGTGCTTTATTATAGATTATAAATGTAAAGGTCACAGCCAAATCCGTAATAATAACTGTCCAATGGTCTGACATTCTCATCCAGCCTTTCTGAAGTGAATCTCTAGAATGAACATCAAATGAATGAATAAAAAAATCATTAAATACTTTATGGTCATCCGAGCAGGTGAAGATCTGTGACCGCGTCATCACAAGCCTCATGGTCTATTTATTGAAATTGTGCACGGCTTTACCTCACTCCAGCAGCTGCCTGGCATTGTGCATTCTGATCTCAGGCTTGTGTATGACCGCACAATCTATGAAGTCCCTGATGTACCGTTCTGGTGCTGTCACCTACTGTATCACACTAAGTAGGGAGCGCTGTATCTAGGACAGGTGACCGTTATACCTTTTATACCTCGGGCTTCTCGCTTTGTGTTCTTGTGTGGCCCTCACTTCACAGCTGATTTTTTTTTTGTTGCTCCTGGATTCAATGCACATTCTAGTCATGGGTGTTGTTGAAATTGGCTCACTAATTAGAAGTTGGTGCACTGATAACAGAGAACAATAGATTGTATTCTCCTGTCCTCCAGTCACCTCCCCCAGCCTGACATGTCTGATAACAGAGAGCAATAGATTGCATTCACCTGTCCTACAGTCATCCTCTCCCAGCCTGACATGTCTGATAACAGAGAACAATAGATTGTATTCACCTGTCCTACAGTCATCCTCTCCCAGCCTGACATGTCTGATAACAGAGAACAATAGATTGTATTCACCTGTCCTACAGTCATCCTCCCCAGCCTGACATGTCTGATAACAGAGAATAATAGATTGTATTTACCTGTCCTACAGTCATCCTCCCCAGCCTGACATGTCTGATAACAGAGAACAATAGATTGTATTCTCCTGTCCTCCAGTCACCTTCCCCAGCCTGACATGTCTGATAACAGAGAGCAATAGATTGTATTCACCTGTCCTACAGTCATCCTCTCCCAGCCTGACATGTCTGATAACAGAGAACAATAGATTGTATTCACCTGTCCTACAGTCATCCTTTCCCAGCCTGACATGTCTGATAACAGAGAACAATAGATTGTATTCACCTGTCCTACAGTCATCCTCCCCCCAGCCTGACATGTCTGATAACAGAGAACAGTAGATTGTATTCACCTGTCCTGCAGTCATCCTCTCCCAGCCTGACATGTCTGATAACAGAGAGCAATAGATTGTATTCACCTGTCCTACAGTCATCCTCTCCCAGCCTGACATGTCTGATAACAGAGAGCAATAGATTGCATTCACCTGTCCTACAGTCATCCTCCCCAGCCTGACATGTCTGATAACAGAGAACAATAGATTGTATTCCCCTGTCCTACAGTCATCCTCCCCAGCCTGACGTGTCTGATAACAGAGAACAATAGATTGTATTCACCTGTCCTACAGTCATCCTCCCCCAGCCTGACATGTCTGATAACAGAGAACAATAGATTGTATTCACCTGTCCTACAGTCATCCTCTCCCAGCCTGACATGTCTGATAACAGAGAACAATAGATTGTATTCTCCTGTCCTCCAGTCACCTCCCCCAGCCTGACATGTCTGATAACAGAGAGCAATAGATTGTATTCACCTGTCCTACAGTCATCCTCTCCCAGCCTGACATGTCTGATAACAGAGAAAAATAGATTGTATTCACCTGTCCTACAGTCATCCTCTCCCCAGTCTGACATGTCTGATAACAGAGAACAATAGATTGTATTCACCTGTCCTACAGTCATCCTCCCCCAGCCTGACATGTCTGATAACAGAGAACAATAGATTGTATTCACCTGTCCTACAGTCATCCTCCCCCAGCCTGACATGTCTGATAACAGAGAACAATAGATTGTATTCCCCTGTCCTACAGTCATCCTCCCCAGCCTGACATGTCTGATAACAGAGAACAATAGATTGTATTCACCTGTCCTACAGTCATCCTCTCCCAGCCTGACATGTCTGATAACAGAACAATAGATTGTATTCACCTGTCCTACAGTCATCCTCCCCCAGCCTGCCATGTCTGATAACAGAGAACAATAGATTGTATTCACCTGTCCTACAGTCATCCTCCCCCCAGCCTGACATGTCTGATAACAGAACAATAGATTGTATTCTCCTGTCCTCCAGTCACCTCCCCCAGCCTGACATGTCTGATAACAGAGAGCAATAGATTGTATTCACCTGTCCTACAGTCATCCTCTCCCAGCCTGACATGTCTGATAACAGAGAACACTAGATTGTATTCACCTGTCCTACAGTCATCCTCCTCCAGCCTGACATGTCTGATAACAGAGAACAATAGATTGTATTCACCTGTCCTACAGTCATCCTCCCCCCAGCCTGACATGTCTGATAACAGAGAACAATAGATTGTATTCACCTGTCCTCCAGTCATCCTCCCCCCAGCCTGACATGTCTGATAGCAGAGAACAATAGATTGTATTCACCTGTCCTACAGTCATCCTCCCCCCAGCCTGACATGTCTGATAACAGAGAACAATAGATTGTATTCACCTGTCCTACAGTCATCCTCCCCCAGCCTGACATGTCTGATAACAGAGAACAATAGATTGTATTCACCTGTCCTACAGTCATCCTCCCCCCAGCCTGACATGTCTGATAACAGAGAACAATAGATTGTATTCACCTGTCCTACAGTCATCCTCCCCCCCAGCCTGACATGTCTGATAACAGAGAACAATAGATTGTATTCACCTGTCCTACAGTCATCCTCCCCCAGCCTGACATGTCTGATAACAGAATAATAGATTGTATTCACCTGTCCTACAGTCATCCTCCCCCCAGCCTGACATGTCTGATAACAGAACAATAGATTGTATTCACCTGTCCTACAGTCATCCGCCCCCAGCCTGACATGTCTGATAACAGAGAACAATAGATTGTATTCACCTGTCCTACAGTCATCCTCCCCCAGCCTGACATGTCTGATAACAGAGAACAATAGATTGTATTCACCTGTCCTACAGTCATCCTCCCCCAGCCTGACATGTCTGATAACAGAGAACAATAGATTGTATTCACCTGTCCTACAGTCATCCTCCCCCAGCCTGACATGTCTGATAACAGAGAACAATAGATTGTATTCACCTGTCCTACAGTCATCCTCCCCCAGCCTGACATGTCTGATAACAGAGAACAATAGATTGTATTCACCTGTCCTACAGTCATCCTCCTCCAGCCTGACATGTCTGATAACAGAGAACAATAGATTGTATTCACCTGTCCTACAGTCATCCTCCCCCAGCCTGACATGTCTGATAACAGAGAACAATAGATTGTATTCACCTGTCCTACAGTCATCCTCCCCAGCCTGACATGTCTGATAACAGAGAACAATAGATTGTATTCACCTGTCCTACAGTCATCCTCCCCCAGCCTGACATGTCTGATAATACAGAACAATAGATTGTATTCACCTGTCCTACAGTCATCCTCCCCCAGCCTGACATGTCTGATAACAGAGAACAATAGATTGTATTCACCTGTCCTACAGTCATCCTCCCCCAGCCTGACATGTCTGATAACAGAGAACAATAGATTGTATTCACCTGTCCTACAGTCATCCTCCTCCAGCCTGACATGTCTGATAACAGAGAACAATAGATTGTATTCCCCTGTCCTACAGTCATCCTCCTCCAGCCTGACATGTCTGATAACAGAGAACAATAGATTGTATTCCCCTGTCCTACAGTCATCCTCCCCCAGCCTGACATGTCTGATAACAGAGATTTTCTTTGCCGTACTTTTGCGCCTACGGTGGATCTGATCTCCTGTAACACAATGCGCTGCCAGTCCCGTCTCAGGAACCGCTGATTTCACGCCTCACATTCCAACCGCTACAATTACAAGGTTCCTGAAACGTGAAATGCTGGCGGCGAAGAGACCGGACCGCCACTTACTGGTCATATACTGCGCCGCAAAATGTACGTAATACACACGGATATCACCCTCATCATCCACTATATACATACATTTATCAATCACCTCTAGAGCTGCAGTCATGTGTTCTACTCCACACACATCCACATCTGCAATTGTAATTCTACTGTTACATCATATCTGATACTCCAGTCACATACAGAACTGCTGGCACAATTCTGCTGTTTTATACTCCAACCACCTCCAAAGCAGCATAGATAATTCTACGTCTTATAGTCTATGCACAGCATTGTACTGAGCGGAATCCAGTAGAATTGTTAACGCAAGATGATAATAAAGATGATATAACTGCAGAATTGCTAGTGCAGCTTTGGATGTGAATGGAGTATAAGACATGATGATGTATCGGCAGAATTGTTATTGCAGCTTTGTATTTTCCTCGGTGTGTGGCACTAGTGACTCTCCACCTGCGCCGCCCCCTCCTCTACAGACCAGGCTGGAGTCTTTTTCCAGTGAACTTTCTTTTCTGACAGTTTGACAAATCACATTGAGCTGATAAGAAATGGCGAGGTCTGTCCGGTGCGCGCAGCGTCTTATCTGCACAGCGGCTTTTAATAACGGATTGATGGCGTTACCCCTCCCCCTTACATATAATCTCATACATTGAAATGTTGTGCAGTATTTCAGCGCAGTGGGATTGCAGTACTGACGATGTCTTTGCAGCCCACTCCCCCATAAGTAACTTCCGTTATTTTTAACCGCACAGAATGGCGCATCTGCTTGTTCTTGTTTTTTTTCCTGTAAAATAATTTTACGTTACCTGTATCTCTGCGTTCCTCTAATTTTACACCGTGACCACATTCTACCCTCCTGGAGCGCTACATAACTAGGGCGATTTGCCGCTCAGGATATTGGGAAAGCTGAGTAACATTGCTTGTGGGAGGGGCATTGTCAACCACATTGGTTGACACCCGGCTTTCCTAAAAACCTCTTGACGGAAGTGGGTGACTCCAGGACTCGCGGTGTGATAAACACATTCCCACTCCAGAAGTGCCACTTAACTAGGCTGACGGGGAGTGTCTGTCGACAGTGTTGACTGATTTTAGTGGCCACAGAATTGTGAGTGCAGCTCCAGATGTGACTGGAGCATAATTCATGATAACTCAAGATCCTAGTTCTAGGCTACAATTTAGGGGCTTCCGCCGGTCTGTTATTCTCCGCCCTGGGGGGCGCTCAGTAACACAATCTGTAGGCGTCCAGCTTCATCTTCATTCTTTTTTATTTTCAGCTTGTGACGAGTGGAAAGTTCTGCAGAAGCCCAATCTGCACCGCGATGTCAACCGCTTTGGCCACTCTGCCGTAGTCAGTAATGGGTAAGACCTCATGTTTCACATAAAAATAATAAAAGGATATCCCACACTCCTGTGACAGTAAAGAATCCCTCCCTGACTGTCAGTAATGTGTGCCTCAGTTGTTACCAGGCCTCTATATGGAAAATGTTCAACTCTTCTTGTAATTATCTGCAGTGTAACATTTCCATCCTTACTGCTCTTACAGTAAAGAATCTTTGTATCAGATGGAACCGTCCGCTTCACTACAAGTGATTATTGAGGCCTCCGCATATTTGAGAGTTTAAACCTTTTTAACCTTTAAAGGGAATCAAAACTGCTGACCATCCAGACAAAATATATCGTTGCAATGCCCTCCTCTCCCCTATATCACGTTCTCAGCATTTTTGAGGTCTCAAAACTTCTGACAGGTTCCATTTAAAGTCCCTGTTGAGCCAGAACTCTTGTGCATAGTCTTCCTTCTGTAACTGTAAATAATCCTTTCCTGACAATGAAATAATTTCTAGATAAGTATTTACTGTAAGGGCCTTTCTTCTGGTTTTTTTTTGTTTTTTTTTTATACTTTCTTGAATATTTCTTCAGTGTCTGCAATTGTCATAATTCACTGCTCTTACTGTAAAAAATCCTTTTGCTTTCTTTGTTTTTTTTTTTGTGTGCCAGTACTATAGTCATACAAAGTGATGGAATCCACATTTATTTTTTCATTGTTGTGTTTAATGGGTGAATTATTGTAATGGCGACTGTTTTATCCCCTGTCAGGTCCATGTACATATTTGGCGGATTCTCCAGTGTTCTCCTGAATGACATCTTAGTGTACAAACCTCCGAGCTGCGAGGCTTTTCACACCCAGGAGCAGTGCACTAACGCAGTACAGGGCATCAGTTGTCTATGGGACCGGGGCCATTGTGTGTCATGGGAGACCGCGCACGCCAGCAGCAGCCTGTTCCACGCCCACTGTAGTAACATGTCCGGTAAGTAATGTAACGTATGTACACAGTGACTCCACCAGCAGAATAGTGAGTGCAGCTCTGGAGTATAATACAGGATGTAACTCAGGATCAGTACAGTATAAGTAATGTATGTACACAGTGACTCCACCAGCAGAATAGTGAGTGCAGCTCTGGAATATAATACAGGATGTAACTCAGGATCAGTACAGGATAAGTAATGTAATGTATGTACACAGTGACTCCACCAGCAGAATAGTGAGTGCAGCTCTGGAGTATAATACAGGATATAACTCAGGATCAGTACAGGATAAGTAATGTAATGTATGTACACAGTGACTCCACCAGCAGAATAGTGAGTACAGCTCTGGAGTATAATACAGGATGTAACTCAGGATCAGTACAGGATAAGTAATGTAATGTATGTACACAGTGACTCCACCAGCAGAATAGTGAGTGCAGCTCTGGAGTATAATACAGGATAAGTAATGTAATGTGTGTACACAGTGACTCCACCAGCAGAATAGTGATTGCAGCTCTGGAGTATAATACAGGATGTAACTCAGGATCAGTACAGGATAAGTAATATAATGTATGTACACAGTGACTCCACCAGCAGAATAGTGAGTGCAGCTCTGGAGTATAATACAGGATAAGTAATGTAATGTGTGTACACAGTGACTCCACCAGCAGAATAGTGAGTGCAGCTCTGGAGTATAATACAGGATGTAACCCAGGATCAGTACAAGATAAGTAATGTAATGTATGTACACAGTGACTCCACCAGCAGAATAGTGAGTTCAGCTCTGGAGTATAATACAGGATATAACTCAGGATCAGTACAGGATAAGTAATGTATGTACACAGTGACTCCACCAGCAGAATAGTGAGTACAGCTCTGGAGTATAATACAGGATGTAACTCAGGATCAGTACAGGATAAGTAATGTAATGTCTGTACACAGTGACTCCACCAGCAGAATAGTGAGTGCAGCTCTGGAGTATAATACAGGATGTAACTCAGGATCAGTACAGGATAAGTAATGTAATGTATGTACACAGTGACTCCACCAGCAGAATAGTGAGTGCAGCTCTGGAGTATAATACAGGATATAACTCAGGATCAGTACAGGATAAGTAATGTAATGTATGTACACAGTGACTCCACCAGCAGAATAGTGAGTGCAGCTCTGGAGTATAATACAGGATGTAACTCGGGATCAGTACAGGATAAGTAATGTAATGTGTGTACACAGTGACTCCACCAGCAGAATATTGAGTGCAGCTCTGGAGTATAATACAGAATGTCCATTATATATGGATAATGTTACGTGGGGTCAGAGGTGAATATATATTGTAGTGACTTGTATTTTCTTCCCTGTAGTTTATAGTGCGGGTGGCGGGGGAGATTTATAGGTCATGGGTGTCACTGATGTTGGACTCTGTCTTACCTGTTCATGTTGGACACATTATTATGGCGTCTCCCTGGCATTGTGAGATCACATTCTCTGTCTTATCGCCCTCCCTGCAGCACCCGCAGACGACAGATGCTACAAGAACACGGACTGCGCCAGCTGCACCGCCAATACAAATGGCTGCCAGTGGTGTGACGACAAGAAGTGCATGTCCCTGAGCAGCAACTGCAGCATGGTGAGGCCGGGGTCCCCAGGGAGGGAATATTTGCGGGTTTTCACTGTGTAATATCCATCTTCAATCCGAGTGTCCCCCGTATATGAAGCATGGTGCCCTCACCCATCGTATACTTATCTGCTGTCTTTCAAAATCTCTGTTTGCTATTAGTGAATGGGAACATTGTTGTTTATATCCAGAGGCTGAAAACCTGTATAGATTTAATACTTGTCACAGCTGAGGGTTTGTTCCAATTGTATCCAGACTAAACAATCCCTTGTGAGCGAAATCCATCAGCAGCACAAATCTCTCTCCTGTGTGAATAGTTTGTTACAATGTATCAGTGCAGGTAAAATGTATTAGTGTAAACTCCAGGCTGTTTAGCTCACAGAGGATTACCTAGACTGGATACAACTGTAACAGACCCTCAGCTGTGAGATGTATTAGTTTGTACAACTTTTCATATTTCCATTCAGTGACAGCAATCAGAAATTTGGTCAATAATAAGAAACAAGATTTTGTTTCTGCATAAAATAAGAAAATTCATTTTATCTTTTTTAACCGCAACAAAATAAATCAATGACCTGTTGTTTGCCATCGGGGGGAACAAGGACTGGACAGGGGGAGAGTTTTCTTTCCATTCCTCGTTTGATACATGTTACTGAGAGATCAGGCACTGACCAGATGTATGCAGTGTCCCTATAAGCCTGCTTGTCCGGGTAGCCGAGTGTGCATAGAGATAAGCGTCCAACACCACTTATCTGAGGGAACACATTAGGATTGGACGGGTGTTGGATCAATGTTGGGGCATCGGCCGGCACGTGGATCTGATGTGTATGTATATTCACGTCTCGTCTGTTATATGATCAGCGGGGACCCTGGTTCTGGGCAGCTGCTGATCACCCCGTATATAATGATACAGCTGGTATATAGATATATTCTGTATACTCCGCTCCGGCACAGCTCGCAGTTATCGGCTTTGTGTTTCGTCACTGATCGCCTTGTTTTCCAGTCTGTGAAGAGTTACCTGAAATGTTACGTGAGGAACGAGCAGATCTGCAATAAACTGACCAGCTGCAAAAGTTGTTCTCTCAACCTGAACTGCCAGTGGGATCAGCGGCAGCAGGAATGCCAGGCTCTGCCCGGTAAGTGCCCCCTGTGTGGTGATGTGACCCGCCGTGCGGCTGATACTCCGGGCAGGAGGCGCTGACTCCATTGTCTTGTCGCAGCTCATCTATGTGGAGAAGGCTGGAGCCACGTGGGAGACGCCTGCCTGCGCATCAACTCCAGCCGCGACAGCTACGACAACGCCAGAGTGTACTGCCACAACCTGAGCGGCAGCCTCGCCTCCCTCACCACCCCCAAAGAAGTGGACTTCGTTCTAGATGAAATGCAGAAGTATACAATACAGGTGAGCGGTCCGGACTACACCACCCATCATCTCACCACACTCCACACGACACCACCCATCATCTCACCACACTCCACACAACACCACCCATCATCTCACCACACTCCGCACAACACCACCCATCATCTCACCACACTCCACACAACACCACCCATCATCTCACCACACTCCACACGACACCACCCATCATCTCACCACACTCCACACGACACCACCCATCATCTCACCACACTCCACACAACACCACCCATCATCTCACCACACTCCACACGACACCACCCATCATCTCACCACACTCCGCACGACACCACCCATCATCTCACCACACTCCACACAACACCACCCATCATCTCACCACACTCCACACAACACCACCCATCATCTCACCACACTCCACACAACACCACCCATCATCTCACCACACTCCACACAACACCACCCATCATCTCACCACACTCCGCACGACACCACCCATCATCTCACCACACTCCACACGACACCACCCATCATCTCACCACACTCCGCACAACACCACCCATCATCTCACCACACTCCACACGACACCACCCATCATCTCACCACACTCCACACAACACCACCCATCATCTCACCACACTCCACACAACACCACCCATCATCTCACCACACTCCGCACGACACCACCCATCATCTCACCACACTCTGCACGACACCACCCATCATCTCACCACACTCCGCACGACACCACCCATCATCTCACCACACTCCGCACAACACCACCCATCATCTCACCACACTCCGCACAACACCACCCATCATCTCACCACACTCCGCACAACACCACCCATCATCTCACCACACTCCGCACAACACCACCCATCATCTCACCACACTCCGCACAACACCACCCATCATCTCACCACACTCCACACAACACCACCCATCATCTCACCACACTCCACACAACACCACCCATCATCTCACCACACTCCGCACAACACCACCCATCATCTCACCACACTCCGCACAACACCACCCATCATCTCACCACACTCCGCACAACACCACCCATCATCTCACCACACTCCGCACAACACCACCCATCATCTCACCACACTCCGCACAACACCACCCGCAGTGACACACAATGATGTTATTACACTCTGCAGTGACACACAATGATATTATTACACTCTGCAGTGACACACAATGATGTTATTACACTCTGCAGTGACACACAATGATATTATTACACTCTGCAGTGACACACAATGATATTATTACACTCCGCAGTGACACACAATGATGTTATTACACTTTACAGTGACGCACAATGATATTATTACACTCCGCAGTGACACACAATGATATTATTACACTCCGCAGTGACACACAATGATATTATTACACTCCGCAGTGACGCACAATGATATTATTACACTCCGCAGTGACACACAATGATATTATTACACTCCGCAGTGACACACAATGATATTATTACACTCCGCAGTGACACACAATGATATTATTACACACCGCAGTGACACACAATGATATTATTACACTCCGCAGTGACACACAATGATATTATTACACTCTGCAGTGACACACAATGATATTATTACACTCCGCAGTGACGCACAATGATATTATTACACTCCGCAGTGACGCACAATGATATTATTACACTCTGCAGTGACGCACAATGATATTATTACACTCTGCAGTGACACACAATGATATTATTACACTCCGCAGTGACACACAATGATATTATTACACTCCGCAGTGACACACAATGATATTATTACACTCTGCAGTGACACACAATGATATTATTACACTCCGCAGTGACACACAATGATATTATTACACTCCGCAGTGACACACAATGATATTATTACACTCCGTAGTGACACACAATGATATTATTACACTCTGCAGTGACACACAATGATGTTATTACACTCTGCAGTGACACACAATGATATTATTACACTCCGTAGTGACACACAATGATATTATTACACTCTGCAGTGACACACAATGATATTATTACACTCTGCAGTGACACACAATGATATTATTACACTCTGCAGTGACACACAATGATGTTATTACACTCTGCAGTGACACACAATGATATTATTACACTCTGCAGTGACACACAATGATATTATTACACTCTGCAGTGACACACAATGATATTATTACACACCGCAGTGACGCACAATGATGTTATTACACTCCGCAGTGACGCACAATGATATTATTACACTCCGCAGTGACACACAATGATATTATTACACTCCGCAGTGACACACAATGATGTTATTACACTTTACAGTGACGCACAATGATATTATTACACTCCGCAGTGACACACAATGATATTATTACACTCCGCAGTGACACACAATGATATTATTACACTCCGCAGTGACGCACAATGATATTATTACACTCCGCAGTGACACACAATGATATTATTACACTCCGCAGTGACACACAATGATATTATTACACTCCGCAGTGACGCACAATGATATTATTACACTCCGCAGTGACGCACAATGATATTATTACACTCCGCAGTGACGCACAATGATATTATTACACTCCGCAGTGACGCACAATGATATTATTACACTCTGCAGTGACACACAATGATATTATTACACTCTGCAGTGACGCACAATGATATTATTACACTCCGTAGTGACACACAATGATGTTATTACACTCTGCAGTGACACACAATGATATTATTACACTCTGCAGTGACACACAATGATGTTATTACACTCTGCAGTGACACACAATGATATTATTACACTCTGCAGTGACACACAATGATGTTATTACACTCCGCAGTGACGCACAATGATGTTATTACACTCCGCAGTGACGCACAATGATATTATTACACTCTGCAGTGACGCACAATGATATTATTACACTCTGCAGTGACGCACAATGATATTATTACACTCTGCAGTGACACACAATGATATTATTACACTCTGCAGTGACACACAATGATATTATTACACTCCGCAGTGACGCACAATGATGTTATTACACTCCGCAGTGACGCACAATGATATTATTACACTCCGTAGTGACGCACAATGATATTATTACACTCCGCAGTGACGCACAATGATATTATTACACTCTGCAGTGACGCACAATGATATTATTACACTCCGCAGTGACACACAATGATATTATTACACTCTGCAGTGACACACAATGATATTATTACACTCCGCAGTGACGCACAATGATATTATTACACTCCGTAGTGACGCACAATGATATTATTACACTCCGCAGTGACGCACAATGATATTATTACACTCTGCAGTGACGCACAATGATATTATTACACTCTGCAGTGACACACAATGATATTATTACACTCTGCAGTGACGCACAATGATATTATTACACTCTGCAGTGACGCACAATGATATTATTACACTCCGCAGTGACGCACAATGATATTATTACACTCTGCAGTGACGCACAATGATGTTATTACACTCTGCAGTGACACACAATGATATTCTTACACTCCGTAGTGACACACAATGATATTATTACACTCTGCAGTGACACACAATGATATTATTACACTCCGCAGTGACACACAATGATATTATTACACTCCGCAGTGACGCACAATGATATTATTACACTCTGCAGTGACGCACAATGATATTATTACACTCTGCAGTGACACACAATGATGTTATTACACTCTGCAGTGACACACAATGATATTCTTACACTCCGTAGTGACACACAATGATATTATTACACTCTGCAGTGACACACAATGATATTATTACACTCCGCAGTGACACACAATGATATTATTACACTCTGCAGTGACACACAATGATATTATTACACTCCGCAGTGACACACAATGATATTATTACACTCCGCAGTGACACACAATGATATTATTACACTCCGCAGTGACACACAATGATATTATTACACTCCGCAGTGACACACAATGATATTATTACACTCTGCAGTGACACACAATGATGTTATTACACTCCGCAGTGACGCACAATGATGTTATTACACTCCGCAGTGACGCACAATGATATTATTACACTCTGCAGTGACGCACAATGATATTATTACACTCTGCAGTGACGCACAATGATATTATTACACTCCGCAGTGACGCACAATGATATTATTACACTCTGCAGTGACACACAATGATGTTATTACACTCTGCAGTGACACACAATGATATTATTACACTCCGTAGTGACACACAATGATGTTATTACACTCTGCAGTGACACACAATGATATTATTACACTCCGTAGTGACACACAATGATATTATTACACTCTGCAGTGACACACAATGATATTATTACACTCCGCAGTGACACACAATGATATTATTACACTCTGCAGTGACACACAATGATATTATTACACTCTGCAGTGACACACAATGATGTTATTACACTCTGCAGTGACACACAATGATATTATTACACTCCGCAGTGACACACAATGATGTTATTACACTCTGCAGTGACACACAATGATATTATTACACTCCGCAGTGACACACAATGATATTATTACACTCTGCAGTGACACACAATGATATTATTACACTCCGCAGTGACACACAATGATATTATTACACTCCGCAGTGACACACAATGATATTATTACACTCTGCAGTGACACACAATGATATTATTACACTCCGCAGTGACACACAATGATGTTATTACACTTTACAGTGACGCACAATGATATTATTACACTCCGCAGTGACACACAATGATATTATTACACTCCGCAGTGACACACAATGATATTATTACACTCCGCAGTGACGCACAATGATATTATTACACTCTGCAGTGACACACAATGATATTATTACACTCCGCAGTGACACACAATGATATTATTACACACCGCAGTGACACACAATGATATTATTACACTCCGCAGTGACACACAATGATATTATTACACTCTGCAGTGACACACAATGATATTATTACACTCCGCAGTGACGCACAATGATATTATTACACTCCGCAGTGACGCACAATGATATTATTACACTCTGCAGTGACGCACAATGATATTATTACACTCTGCAGTGACACACAATGATATTATTACACTCCGCAGTGACACACAATGATATTATTACACTCCGCAGTGACACACAATGATATTATTACACTCTGCAGTGACACACAATGATATTATTACACTCCGCAGTGACACACAATGATATTATTACACTCCGCAGTGACACACAATGATATTATTACACTCCGTAGTGACACACAATGATATTATTACACTCTGCAGTGACACACAATGATGTTATTACACTCTGCAGTGACACACAATGATATTATTACACTCCGTAGTGACACACAATGATATTATTACACTCTGCAGTGACACACAATGATATTATTACACTCTGCAGTGACACACAATGATATTATTACACTCTGCAGTGACACACAATGATGTTATTACACTCTGCAGTGACACACAATGATATTATTACACTCTGCAGTGACACACAATGATATTATTACACTCTGCAGTGACACACAATGATATTATTACACACCGCAGTGACGCACAATGATGTTATTACACTCCGCAGTGACGCACAATGATATTATTACACTCCGCAGTGACACACAATGATATTATTACACTCCGCAGTGACACACAATGATGTTATTACACTTTACAGTGACGCACAATGATATTATTACACTCCGCAGTGACACACAATGATATTATTACACTCCGCAGTGACACACAATGATATTATTACACTCCGCAGTGACGCACAATGATATTATTACACTCCGCAGTGACACACAATGATATTATTACACTCCGCAGTGACACACAATGATATTATTACACTCCGCAGTGACGCACAATGATATTATTACACTCCGCAGTGACGCACAATGATATTATTACACTCCGCAGTGACGCACAATGATATTATTACACTCCGCAGTGACGCACAATGATATTATTACACTCTGCAGTGACACACAATGATATTATTACACTCTGCAGTGACGCACAATGATATTATTACACTCCGTAGTGACACACAATGATGTTATTACACTCTGCAGTGACACACAATGATATTATTACACTCTGCAGTGACACACAATGATGTTATTACACTCTGCAGTGACACACAATGATATTATTACACTCTGCAGTGACACACAATGATGTTATTACACTCCGCAGTGACGCACAATGATGTTATTACACTCCGCAGTGACGCACAATGATATTATTACACTCTGCAGTGACGCACAATGATATTATTACACTCTGCAGTGACGCACAATGATATTATTACACTCTGCAGTGACACACAATGATATTATTACACTCTGCAGTGACACACAATGATATTATTACACTCCGCAGTGACGCACAATGATGTTATTACACTCCGCAGTGACGCACAATGATATTATTACACTCCGTAGTGACGCACAATGATATTATTACACTCCGCAGTGACGCACAATGATATTATTACACTCTGCAGTGACGCACAATGATATTATTACACTCCGCAGTGACACACAATGATATTATTACACTCTGCAGTGACACACAATGATATTATTACACTCCGCAGTGACGCACAATGATATTATTACACTCCGTAGTGACGCACAATGATATTATTACACTCCGCAGTGACGCACAATGATATTATTACACTCTGCAGTGACGCACAATGATATTATTACACTCTGCAGTGACACACAATGATATTATTACACTCTGCAGTGACGCACAATGATATTATTACACTCTGCAGTGACGCACAATGATATTATTACACTCCGCAGTGACGCACAATGATATTATTACACTCTGCAGTGACGCACAATGATGTTATTACACTCTGCAGTGACACACAATGATATTCTTACACTCCGTAGTGACACACAATGATATTATTACACTCTGCAGTGACACACAATGATATTATTACACTCCGCAGTGACACACAATGATATTATTACACTCCGCAGTGACGCACAATGATATTATTACACTCTGCAGTGACGCACAATGATATTATTACACTCTGCAGTGACACACAATGATGTTATTACACTCTGCAGTGACACACAATGATATTCTTACACTCCGTAGTGACACACAATGATATTATTACACTCTGCAGTGACACACAATGATATTATTACACTCCGCAGTGACACACAATGATATTATTACACTCTGCAGTGACACACAATGATATTATTACACTCCGCAGTGACACACAATGATATTATTACACTCCGCAGTGACACACAATGATATTATTACACTCCGCAGTGACACACAATGATATTATTACACTCCGCAGTGACACACAATGATATTATTACACTCTGCAGTGACACACAATGATGTTATTACACTCCGCAGTGACGCACAATGATGTTATTACACTCCGCAGTGACGCACAATGATATTATTACACTCTGCAGTGACGCACAATGATATTATTACACTCTGCAGTGACGCACAATGATATTATTACACTCCGCAGTGACGCACAATGATATTATTACACTCTGCAGTGACACACAATGATGTTATTACACTCTGCAGTGACACACAATGATATTATTACACTCCGTAGTGACACACAATGATGTTATTACACTCTGCAGTGACACACAATGATATTATTACACTCCGTAGTGACACACAATGATATTATTACACTCTGCAGTGACACACAATGATATTATTACACTCCGCAGTGACACACAATGATATTATTACACTCTGCAGTGACACACAATGATATTATTACACTCTGCAGTGACACACAATGATGTTATTACACTCTGCAGTGACACACAATGATATTATTACACTCCGCAGTGACACACAATGATGTTATTACACTCTGCAGTGACACACAATGATATTATTACACTCCGCAGTGACACACAATGATATTATTACACTCTGCAGTGACACACAATGATATTATTACACTCCGCAGTGACACACAATGATATTATTACACTCCGCAGTGACACACAATGATATTATTACACTCTGCAGTGACACACAATGATATTATTACACTCCGCAGTGACACACAATGATATTATTACACTCTGCAGTGACACACAATGATGTTATTACACTCCGCAGTGACGCACAATGATGTTATTACACTCCGCAGTGACGCACAATGATATTATTACACTCTGCAGTGACGCACAATGATATTATTACACTCCGCAGTGACGCACAATGATATTATTACACTCTGCAGTGACGCACAATGATATTATTACACTCCGCAGTGACGCACAATGATGTTATTACACTCCGCAGTGACACACAATGATATTATTACACTCCGCAGTGACACACAATGATATTATTACACTCTGCAGTGACACACAATGATATTATTACACTCTGCAGTGACACACAATGATATTATTACACTCCGCAGTGACGCACAATGATGTTATTACACTCCGCAGTGACGCACAATGATGTTATTACACTCTGCAGTGACGCACAATGATGTTATTACACTCTGCAGTGACGCACAATGATGTTATTACACTCTGCAGTGACGCACAATGATATTATTACACTCCGCAGTGACACACAATGATATTATTACACTCTGCAGTGACACACAATGATATTATTACACTCTGCAGTGACACACAATGATATTATTACACTCTGCAGTGACACACAATGATGTTATTACACTCCGCAGTGACACACAATGATATTATTACACTCTGCAGTGACACACAATGATATTATTACACTCCGCAGTGACGCACAATGATATTATTACACTCCGCAGTGACACACAATGATGTTATTACACTCTGCAGTGACACACAATGATATTATTACACTCTGCAGTGACACACAATGATGTTATTACACTCCGCAGTGACACACAATGATGTTATTACACTCCGCAGTGACACACAATGATATTATTACACTCCGCAGTGACACACAATGATATTATTACACTCCGCAGTGACACACAATGATATTATTACACTCTGCAGTGACACACAATGATATTATTACACTCCGCAGTGACGCACAATGATGTTATTACACTCCGCAGTGACACACAATGATATTATTACACTCCGCAGTGACACACAATGATATTATTACACTCCGCAGTGACACACAATGATATTATTACACTCCGCAGTGACACACAATGATATTATTACACACCGCAGTGACACACAATGATGTTATTACACTTTACAGTGACGCACAATGATATTATTACACTCCGCAGTGACACACAATGATATTATTACACTCTGCAGTGACACACAATGATGTTATTACACTCCGCAGTGACACACAATGATGTAGAGTTGTATTCTGGATTATTGTTGTTCTGAGGTCGTGTTGGTTGCGCTGATCCCGGGTGACAGGTGAATGGCAGCGTTATCGGGGTCCGTCTCCCACAGCCATAAAAGCTTCGTTCTGGGACACTTCATTTTGAATTAATTTAACATGATTTTCTGTCCATCGTCTGTCATGGCGGGCACTTTGTGGCGGTCGCGCTGCGTGGCTCCGGACCCTTGACGTGCTCCGCTCTTTGAAAGCCTTTTTAACCCACCCGAGCGCAGTTATTCGTCCACTTAGAGCCTGGACGCCTCTTATTGTTCTATGTTGCTGGAATTCTAGTTGTATGAGGAGCGGCGCGGGGGGCGGGGCTTAGGATCTCCGGTCACTATGATGTCATTGTCTCGTAAGGAAGATTCATCACTTTTTTATTAATTTCCACAGCTGAGGGTTTGTGACAACCGTGTAACGTCTCATACAATCCTCTGTGAGTGAAATACGTCAGCAGCACAAATCTCTCTCCTGTGCTGAGAGTTTGTTACATTGTACCAGTCTGGACTCCTGGCTGTTTAGTTCACAATTGTAACAAGTATTTATCCAGGACTTGGTTTTCAGCCTTTTGAAGTATACGAAGAATGATCCATTCAATTACAGCAAGTAGAGATTTTGAAGATGTTGAGAACTTAAGATGGAAAGTCCATTATAAAGTGGGGTAACTTTTTATGATACAATAATTGCGCTTTATTTACAGATTGGCCCGTTATAATGTGTCGGTTTCAGCGATAGGTTTTGGGTGCAACGTTTTAATTGACCCCCCTTGTTGTCAGGGATTCTGAGTTGACGGGGGGCATTGATGGGGGGCATTGTTGGGGCTATAACATCCAGTACAAGAATTAAGGACGCCCCCACTATAGCTGCGCCCCTGTAAACCCCACAATTGGTGCAGGGATTTAGACTTGGGACGAGGGTATAAGGGAAATTTGAGCCCCTGCCCAGATTTTTCATTCGTCTGGAGGACCCCTTTATCCCACATCTATTGTGTATTTTCACGCCCTGAGCGCTATGTCTGCGTGAGTGGGAGACTCGTGTGTCATCCATATCGCTGCCCACGGACGCCACGGACTGAAGTTCTGCCCGCCAGTAATGCGGCTCCGCTCACCCCGTCACCATAAATGATGCATCAGTCTCATCTGTCGCCCTAATCTGCTCCCATCGTGTTTTGGCCGTTGATATTTGACGGTCAGTGACGAGCAGATGAAGGTTCGGGGTCAGCGGGGGACGATCGCCAGTGAAAGTCGTAACTCGCACTTTACAACCGCAGCAAATGGATGTCATTATCCGCAGTCCTGCCCTGTGACCGCGGCCAATCAACCGGATTATTCTGGAAATCGTCTTTATGGGGCGGCAGCGGCTGAGCCCTCCGTCTGGATGTCGGCAAACAGGCCAGAGATGAGAGGAATGACATTTGATGGTGTGAACGGAGCAATCAGGAGCTTGGGAAAGCTGGGTGACAATTTGTGTGCTGGGAGAGATGGTCCAGAATGGTAAATCCACCTCGGAAGGGAGCCGAAGCGGAGTGACAACCAATATGGCTGCCGTAACGCTGCAAGGGTTAATATTACCCAGCTCTCCCAGCGCCTCTTCTGCCGGCATATACAGTGACATATCACGACTTTCCATATAAATGCATAACTAGGTATTTGTCATTCAGGAGTCTGGGAAAGCTGGGTCAGCGGACGCGGCTTCTCTCTTGGTTGTCACGCAGCTTTCCCAGAAATAAAAGAAATAAGGAAACGGTGAAACAAAATGTTAACAACTTCATGCCCGAAAACGCCGTAAAACCCTGGTAATCCCGGGGGCCGCGCTCGCCGTCACGCTCATTTATTGCTTTGTCAGGGAGGATTTTATGTTTTGCACTAAAATGTTTATTTGCAGACGTCGCTACAAGGTCAGCGCAACACAACGGCGGGAATATGGCGGCCGTCACGCGGCTTTACCGCAAGGAAAACAGCAGATTTGTCTCTCTCTTTTATTAATGTCGAAGAAAACTCATAAAAAACGGAAGAGAAAATGGACGAGAAACCGGACAGAACGATTCCAATAATCCGGAATCCACGGGATGAGCTCCGCGCCAGACTTAATGGATATTCCGGACTATTGGACGCCAGAAACTTATCAGGGAGATTATAAAAGACGGCGAATGAAGCGATGCCGGCGGAAATTATCACCCTATACCCCACCCATCATTACACCCCAAAATGAATACAGACCCCAGACCAGACCCCTAAACACAGACCCCAGACCGGACCCCTAAATAAATACAGACCCCAGACCGGACCCCTAAATAAATAGACACCAGACCCCCTAAATAAACCCAGACCCCAGAGCAGATGATCAGATTCTCGCCAGTCCTCTTCACTGCCCGGTGTCAGGATGTTGTTGGCGGTGGCACCCGGGCAGTGAAGGCGACTGCAGGAGCGGGGAGAGGGGTGTATATTTTATACAGGTCCTGGGAGATTTCCCTGCTCTGTCCGGAGATCCCCCTTTTTCTAGGACAGTTGGCATTTATACTTTATTGGTCAGGATCAGACGTCCAACTCATAAGTGTCAGATTATTGGATGCCAAACGATTGGATTTTTTTTTGCAAAAAGTGACCTAAGGTTTCGTTCAAGGTGCGGGTTAATATTTAGTCCCGTATGCCCCTCCCGTCGGGCCGGTCCCTCAGCCGATCAAGCAGAGGGTTGTCTCATCTATTCACATTTAGGGGGCAAATAGTTTATGGAATCGCGTTCTCTTACCCAGTATAGATGCTGTCAGAGGGTTTTCCTGGTGACGCTGTCCCTTTAAGAAGCCGATCCCTTCTCTATGTTCTATCTTTGCAGGATAAATGGGAAATGTCTGATTTTTATAAAACGTTTTGTCTCGTTTTGTGAAGCGTCTGGAGTTCTCGCATTTCACGACTTTATAAAAGAAAACTGAATTACGGTTTATTAAGAATTTAGAAATGAAATTATCACATAAATAATACACGGCGCCTAATGAGGAGACGCACGACGGGAAACCGATACAGCGACTCACAGCAAAAGGGATGTCAGACGGCGCAGCGGAATTACGGAACGTGGGATTATTCTCCGGATAAAATGATTCTCAGCAGGAAGTGAGATATTCATGAAGAGCGGCTGATTAGCTGCACGGATGTATAGAGCTGTATATACTTTATTATATACTGGCTCCAAAATCTGTATTATATACTGCACAATGTATCTGGAGAGCGGTGATGTCACTGCTGTATAATATAATATATCTGGAGAGCGGTGATGTCACTGCTGTATAATATAACTTATATCTGGAGAGCGGTGATGTCACTGCTGTATAATATAACAGATATCTGGGGAGCGGTGATGTCACTGCTGTATAATATAACTGATATCTGGAGAGCGGTGATGTCACTGCTGTATAATATAACTGATATCTGGAGAGCGGTGATGTCACTACTGTATAATATAACTGATATCTGGAGAGTGGTGATGTCACTGCTGTATAATATAACTGATATCTGGAGAGTGGTGATGTCACTACTATATAATATAATATATATCCGGAGAGCGGTGATGTTACTGCTGTATAATATAATATATCTGGAGAGCGGTGATGTCACTGCTGTATAATATAACTGATATCTGGAGAGCGGTGATGTCACTGCTGTATAATATAACTGATATCTGGAGAGCGGTGATGTCACTGCTGTATAATATATCTGGAGAGTGGTGATGTCACTGCTGTATAATATAATATATCTGGAGAGCGGTGATGTCACTGCTGTATAATATAACTGATATCTGGAGAGCGGTGATGTCACTGCTGTATAATATAATATATCTGGAGAGCGGTGATGTCACTGCTGTATAATATAACTGATATCTGGAGAGCGGTGATGTCACTGCTATATAATATATCTGGAGAGCGGTGATGTCACTGCTGTATAATATAACTGATATCTGGAGAGCGGTGATGTCACTGCTGTATAATATAACTGATATCTGGAGAGCAGTGATGTCACTGCTGTATAATATAACTGATATCTGGAGAGCGGTGATGTCACTAATCTATAATATAACTTATATCTGGAGAGCGGTGATGTCACTGCTGTATAATATAACTGATATCTGGAGAGCGGTGATGTCACTGCTGTATAATATAACTGATATCTGGAGAGCGGTGATGTCACTGCAGTATAATATAACATATCTGGGGAGCGGTGATGTCACTGCTGTATAATATAACTGATATCTGGAGGGCGGTGATGTCACTGCTGTATAATATAACTGATATCTGGAGAGCGGTGATGTCACTACTGTATAATATAACTGATATCTGGAGAGTGGTGATGTCACTGCTGTATAATATAACTGATATCTGGAGAGTGGTGATGTCACTACTATATAATATAATATATATCCGGAGAGCGGTGATGTTACTGCTGTATAATATAATATATCTGGAGAGCGGTGATGTCACTGCTGTATAATATAACTGATATCTGGAGAGCGGTGATGTCACTGCTGTATAATATAACTGATATCTGGAGAGCGGTGATGTCACTGCTGTATAATATATCTGGAGAGTGGTGATGTCACTGCTGTATAATATAATATATCTGGAGAGCGGTGATGTCACTGCTGTATAATATAACTGATATCTGGAGAGCGGTGATGTCACTGCTGTATAATATAATATATCTGGAGAGCGGTGATGTCACTGCTGTATAATATAACTGATATCTGGAGAGCGGTGATGTCACTGCTATATAATATATCTGGAGAGCGGTGATGTCACTGCTGTATAATATAACTGATATCTGGAGAGCGGTGATGTCACTGCTGTATAATATAACTGATATCTGGAGAGCAGTGATGTCACTGCTGTATAATATAACTGATATCTGGAGAGCGGTGATGTCACTAATCTATAATATAACTTATATCTGGAGAGCGGTGATGTCACTGCTGTATAATATAACTGATATCTGGAGAGCGGTGATGTCACTGCTGTATAATATAACTGATATCTGGAGAGCAGTGATGTCACTGCTGTATAATATATCTGGAGAGTGGTGATGTCACTGCTGTATAATATAATATATCTGGAGAGCGGTGATGTCACTGCTGTATAATATAACTGATATCTGGAGAGCGGTGATGTCACTGCTGTATAATATATCTGGAGAGTGGTGATGTCACTGCTGTATAATATAATATATCTGGAGAGCGGTGATGTCACTGCTGTATAATATAACTGATATCTGGAGAGCGGTGATGTCACTGCTATATAATATATCTGGAGAGCGGTGATGTCACTGCTGTATAATATAACTGATATCTGGAGAGCGGTGATGTCACTGCTGTATAATATAACTGATATCTGGAGAGCAGTGATGTCACTGCTGTATAATATAACTGATATCTGGAGAGCGGTGATGTCACTGCTGTATAATATAACTGATATCTGGAGAGCAGTGATGTCACTGCTGTATAATATATCTGGAGAGTGGTGATGTCACTGCTGTATAATATAATATATCTGGAGAGCGGTGATGTCACTGCTGTATAATATAACTGATATCTGGAGAGCGGTGATGTCACTGCTGTATAATATAACTGATATCTGGAGAGCGGTGATGTCACTGCTGTATAATATAACTGATATCTGGAGAGCGGTGATGTCACTAATCTATAATATAACTTATATCTGGAGAGCGGTGATGTCACTGCTGTATAATATAACTGATATCTGGAGAGCGGTGATGTCACTGCTGTATAATTTAACTGATATCTGGAGAGCGGTGATGTCACTACTCTATAATATAACTTATATCTGGAGAGCGGTGATGTCACTGCTGTATAATATAACTTATATCTGGAGAGCGGTGATGTCACTGCTGTATAATATAACTGATATCTGGAGAGCAGTGATGTCACTGCTGTATAATATATCTGGAGAGTGGTGATGTCACTGCTGTATAATATAATATATCTGGAGAGCGGTGATGTCACTGCTGTATAATATAACTGATATCTGGAGAGCGGTGATGTCACTGCTGTATAATATAACTGATATCTGAAGAGCGGTGATGTCACTGCTGTATAATATAACTGATATCTGGAGAGCGGTGATGTCACTGCTGTATAATATAACTGATATCTGAAGAGCGGTGATGTCACTGCTGTATAATATAACTGATCTCTGGAGAGTGGTGATGTCACTGCTGTGTAATATATCTGGAGAGTGGTGATGTCACTGCTGTATAATATAATATATCTGGAGAGCAGTGATGTCACTGCTGTATAATATAACTGATATCTGGAGAGCGGTGATGTCACTGCTGTATAATATAACTGATATCTGGAGAGCGGAGATGTCACTGCTGTATAATATAACTGATATCTGGAGAGCAGTGATGTCACTGCTGTATAATATATCTGGAGAGTGGTGATGTCACTGCTGTATAATATAATATATCTGGAGAGCGGTGATGTCACTGCTGTATAATATAACTGATATCTGGAGAGCGGTGATGTCACTGCTGTATAATATAACTGATATCTGGAGAGCGGTGATGTCACTGCTGTATAATATAACTGATATCTGGAGAGCGGTGATGTCACTGCTGTATAATATAACTGATATCTGGAGAGCGGTGATGTCACTGCTGTATAATATAACTGATATCTGAAGAGCGGTGATGTCACTGCTGTATAATATAACTGATCTCTGGAGAGTGGTGATGTCACTGCTGTGTAATATATCTGGAGAGTGGTGATGTCACTGCTGTATAATATAATATATCTGGAGAGCAGTGATGTCACTGCTGTATAATATAACTGATATCTGGAGAGCGGTGATGTCACTGCTGTATAATATAACTGATATCTGGAGAGCGGTGATGTCACTAATCTATAATATAACTTATATCTGGAGAGCGGTGATGTCACTGCTGTATAATATAACTGATATCTGGAGAGCGGTGATGTCACTGCTGTATAATATAACTGATATCTGGAGAGCGGTGATGTCACTACTCTATAATATAACTTATATCTGGAGAGCGGTGATGTCACTGCTGTATAATATAACTTATATCTGGAGAGCGGTGATGTCACTGCTGTATAATATAACTTATATCTGGAGAGCAGTGATGTCACTGCTGTATAATATAACTTATATCTGGAGAGCGGTGATGTCACTGCTGTATAATATAACTGATATCTGGAGAGCAGTGATGTCACTGCTGTATAATATATCTGGAGAGTGGTGATGTCACTGCTGTATAATATAATATATCTGGAGAGCGGTGATGTCACTGCTGTATAATATAACTGATATCTGGAGAGCGGTGATGTCACTGCTGTATAATATAACTGATATCTGGAGAGCGGTGATGTCACTGCTGTATAATATAACTGATATCTGAAGAGCGGTGATGTCACTGCTGTATAATATAACTGATCTCTGGAGAGTGGTGATGTCACTGCTGTGTAATATATCTGGAGAGTGGTGATGTCACTGCTGTATAATATAATATATCTGGAGAGCAGTGATGTCACTGCTGTATAATATAACTGATATCTGGAGAGCGGTGATGTCACTGCTTTATAATATAACTGATATCTGGAGAGCGGTGATGTCACTGCTGTATAATATATCTGGAGAGCGGTGATGTCACTGCTGTATAATATAACTGATCTCTGGAGAGTGGTGATGTCACTGCTGTGTAATATATCTGGAGAGTGGTGATGTCACTGCTGTATAATATAATATATCTGGAGAGCAGTGATGTCACTGCTGTATAATATAACTGATATCTGGGGAGCGGTGATGTCACTGCTGTATAATATAACTGATATCTGGAGAGCGGAGATGTCACTGCTGTATAATATAACTGATATCTGGAGAGCGGTGATGTCACTGCTGTATAATATAACTGATATCTGGAGAGCGGAGATGTCACTGCTGTATAATATAACTGATATCTGGAGAGCAGTGATGTCACTGCTGTATAATATATCTGGAGAGTGGTGATGTCACTGCTGTATAATATAACTGATATCTGGAGAGCGGTGATGTCACTGCTGTATAATATAACTGATATCTGGAGAGCGGAGATGTCACTGCTGTATAATATAACTGATATCTGGAGAGCAGTGATGTCACTGCTGTATAATATATCTGGAGAGTGGTGATGTCACTGCTGTATAATATAATATATCTGGAGAGCGGTGATGTCACTGCTGTATAATATAACTGATATCTGGAGAGCGGTGATGTCACTGCTGTATAATATAACTTATATCTGGAGAGCGGTGATGTCACTGCTGTATAATATAACTTATATCTGGAGAGCGGTGATGTCACTGCTGTATAATATAACTTATATCTGGAGAGCGGTGATGTCACTGCTGTATAATATAACTTATATCTGGAGAGCGGTGATGTCACTGCTGTATAATATAACTGATATCTGGAGAGCGGTGATGTCACTGCTGTATAATATAACTGATCTCTGGAGAGCGGTGATGTCACTGCTGTATAATATAATATATCTGGAGAGCGGTGATGTCACTGCTGTATAATATAACTGGTATCTGGAGAGCGGTGATGTCACTGCTGTATAATATAACTGATATCTGGAGAGGGGTGATGTCACTGCTGTATAATATAACTTATATCTGGAGAGCGGTGATGTCACTGCTGTATAATATAACTTATATCTGGAGAGCGGTGATGTCACTGCTGTATAATATAACTTATATCTGGAGAGCGGTGATGTCACTGCTGTATAATATAACTTATATCTGGAGAGCGGTGATGTCACTGCTGTATAATATAACTTATATCTGGAGAGCGGTGATGTCACTGCTGTATAATATAACTGATATCTGGAGAGCGGTGATGTCACTGCTGTATAATATAACTGATATCTGGAGAGCGGTGATGTCACTGCTGTATAATATAACTGATCTCTGGAGAGCGGTGATGTCACTACTGTATAATATAATATATCTGGAGAGCGGTGATGTCACTGCTGTATAATATAACTGGTATCTGGAGAGCGGTGATGTCACTGCTGTATAATATAACTGATATCTGGAGAGCGGTGATGTCACTGCTGTATAATATAACTTATATCTGGAGAGCGGTGATGTCACTGCTGTATAATATAACTTATATCTGGAGAGCGGTGATGTCACTGCTGTATAATATAACTTATATCTGGAGAGCGGTGATGTCACTGCTGTATAATATAACTTATATCTGGAGAGCGGTGATGTCACTGCTGTATAATATAACTTATATCTGGAGAGCGGTGATGTCACTGCTGTATAATATAACTTATATCTGGAGAGCGGTGATGTCACTGCTGTATAATATAACTGATATCTGGAGAGCGGTGATGTCACTGCTGTATAATATAATATATCTGGAGAGCGGTGATGTCACTGCTGTATAATATAACTGATATCTGGAGAGCGGTGATGTCACTGCTGTATAATATAACTGATATCTGGAGAGCGGTGATGTCACTGCTGTATAATATAACATATATCTGGAGAGCGGTGATGTCACTACTGTGTAATATAACTTATATCTGGAGAGCAGTGATGTCACTGCTGTATAATATAACATATATCTGGAGAGCGGTGATGTCACTGCTGTATAATATAACTGATATCTGGAGAGCGGTGATGTCACTGCTGTATAAAATAACTGATATCTGGAGAGCGGTGATGTCACTGCTGTATAATATAACTGATATCTGGAGAGCGGTGATGTCACTACTGTATAATATAACTGATATCTGGAGAGCGGTGATGTCACTGCTGTATAATATAATATATCTGGAGAGCGGTGATGTCACTGCTGTATAATATAATATATCTGGAGAGCGGTGATGTCACTGCTGTATAATATAACTGATATCTGGAGAGCGGTGATGTCACTTCTGTATAATATAACTTATATCTGGAGAGCGGTGATGTCACTGCTGTATAATATATCTGGAGAGCGGTGATGTCACTGCTGTATAATATAACTGATATCTGGAGAGCGGTGATGTCACTGCTGTATAATATATCTGGAGAGCGGTGATGTCACTGCTGTATAATATAATATATCTGGAGAGCGGTGATGTCACTGCTGTATAATATATCTGGAGAGCGGTGATGTCACTGCTGTATAATATAATATATCTGGAGAGCGGTGATGTCACTGCTGTATAATATAACTTATATCTGGAGAGCGGTGATGTCACTGCTGTATAATATAATATATCTGGAGGGAGGTGATGTCACTACTGTATAATATAATATATCTGGAGAGCGGTGATGTCACTACTGTATAATATAATATATCTGGAGGGAGGTGATGTCACTACTGTATAATATAATATATCTGGAGAGCGGTGATGTCACTGCTGTATAATATAACTGATCTCTGGAGAGTGGTGATGTCACTGCTGTGTAATATATCTGGAGAGTGGTGATGTCACTGCTGTATAATATAATATATCTGGAGAGCGGTGATGTCACTGCTGTATAATATAACTGATATCTGGAGAGCGGTGATGTCACTGCTGTATAATATAACTGATATCTGGAGAGCGGAGATGTCACTGCTGTATAATATAACTGATATCTGGAGAGCAGTGATGTCACTGCTGTATAATATATCTGGAGTGTGGTGATGTCACTGCTGTATAATATAATATATCTGGAGAGCGGTGATGTCACTGCTGTATAATATAACTGATATCTGGAGAGCGGTGATGTCACTGCTGTATAATATAACTTATATCTGGAGAGCGGTGATGTCACTTCTGTATAATATAACTTATATCTGGAGAGCGGTGATGTCACTGCTGTATAATATAACTTATATCTGGAGAGCAGTGATGTCACTGCTGTATAATATAACTTATATCTGGAGAGCGGTGATGTCACTGCTGTATAATATAACTGATATCTGGAGAGCAGTGATGTCACTGCTGTATAATATATCTGGAGAGTGGTGATGTCACTGCTGTATAATATAATATATTTGGAGAGCGGTGATGTCACTGCTGTATAATATAACTGATATCTGGAGAGCGGTGATGTCACTACTCTATAATATAACTTATATCTGGAGAGCGGTGATGTCACTGCTGTATAATATAACTGATCTCTGGAGAGTGGTGATGTCACTGCTGTGTAATATATCTGGAGAGTGGTGATGTCACTGCTGTATAATATAATATATCTGGAGAGCGGTGATGTCACTGCTGTATAATATAACTGATATCTGGAGAGCGGTGATGTCACTGCTGTATAATATAACTTATATCTGGAGAGCGGTGATGTCACTGCTGTATAATATAACTGATATCTGGAGAGCGGTGATGTCACTGCTGTATAATATAACTGATATCTGGAGAGCGGTGATGCCACTGCTGTATAATATAACTGATATCTGGAGAGTGGTGATGTCACTGCTGTATAATATAACTGATATCTGGAGAGCGGTGATGTCACTGCTGTATAATATAACTGATATCTGGAGAGTGGTGATGTCACTGCTGTATAATATAACTGATATCTGGAGAGTGGTGATGTCACTGCTGTATAATATAACTGATATCTGGAGAGTGGTGATGTCACTGCTGTATAATATAACTTATATCTGGAGAGCGGTGATGTCACTGCTGTATAATATAACTGATATCTGGAGAGCAGTGATGTCACTGCTGTATAATATAACTGATATCTGGAGAGTGGTGATGTCACTGCTGTATAATATAACTTATATCTGGAGAGCGGTGATGTCACTGCTGTATAATATAACTGATATCTGGAGAGCAGTGATGTCACTGCTGTATAATATAACTGGTATCTGGAGAGCGGTGATGTCACTGCTGTATAATTTAACTTATATCTGGAGAGCGGTGATGTCACTGCTGTATAATATATCTGGAGAGCGGTGATGTCACTGCTGTATAATATAATATATCTGGAGAGCGGTGATGTCACTACTATATAATATAATATATCTGGAGAGCGGTGATGTCACTGCTGTATAATATATCTGGAGAGCGGTGATGTCACTGCTGTATAATATAAATGTTATCTGGTGTCACATGTCTCATTGTTGTCTTAACATTTCACCCTTTTCTTCTTGTCTACAGAAACTCTCCCCTTGGGTGGGATTACGGAAGATTAATGTTTCCTACTGGGGCTGGGAGGATATGTGCCCGTTCACTAACACCACCCTGCAGTGGCTTCCTGGAGAGCCCAGTGACTCTGGATTTTGTGCCTACCTGGAGAGAGCGGAGGTGGCAGGACTGAAGGCCAACCCATGCACTGCCATGACGGACGGCCTGGTGTGTGAGAAGCCAGTGGGTAGGTGTGATACGTCCACAGTGGGTGGCCACAGCAGATCACTAATATATATGTATAAAGACAACCCCATAAACCATTACATGTATCCAAAGCCTATAAATAATACTAGTGAGCATTGATGGCACACACTGAATATAACTAGACTTTCATAATGACCTGTGATCTGTCCGACTGTGGTGCATGCTGGGTAATGTAGATCGACTCCACCTTTCTCAGATGTCAGTGGAGCAACTGCTGAATCAGAACCTGTATAACCAATAAAACCGGGGATTCAGAAATAACAAGTGTAAAGATTTTATAGTAGATGTTATGCGAAGATAGTGAGTGTCCAAATCCCTGGAAATACAATCCCAACTCATCTGACCCTCATATAAGTAATCTGTAATATAATAATCAACATAAACCGCTGAGTCACTGTACATACCCTACATTACTTATCCTGTATTATACTCCAGAGCTGCACTCACTATTCTGCTGGTGGAGTCATTGTGTACATACATTACTTATCCTGTACTGATCCTGAGTTATATCCTGTATTATACTCCAGAGCTGCGCTCACTATTCTGCTGGTGGAGTTACTGTGCACATACATTACATTACTTTTCCTGTATTATACTCCAGAGCTGCACTCACTATTCTGCTGGTGGAGTCACTGTGTACATACATTACATTACTCATCCTGTACTGATCCTTAGTTACATCCTGTATTATACTCCAGAGCTGCACTCACTATTCTGCTGGTGGAGTCACTGTGTACATACATTACTTATCCTGTACTGATCCTGAGTTATATCCTGTATTATACTCCAGAGCTGTACTCACTATTCTGCTGGTGGAGTCACTGTGTACATACATTACATTACTTATCCTGTACTGATCCTGAGTTATATCCTGTATTATACACCAGAGCTGCACTCACTATTCTGCTGGTGGAGTCACTGTATACATACATTACATTACTTATCCTGTACTGATCCTGAGTTACATCCTGTATTATATTCCAGAGCTGCACTCACTATTCTGCTGGTGGAGTCACGGTGTACATACATTACATTACTTATCCTGTACTGATCCTGAGTTATATCCTGTATTATACTCCAGAGCTGCACTCACTATTCTGCTGGTGGAGTCACTGTGTACATACATTACTTATCCTGTACTGATCCTGAGTTATATCCTGTATTATATTCCAGAGCTGCACTCACTATTCTGCTGGTGGAGTCCCTGTGTACATACATTACATTACTTATCCTGTACTGATCCTGAGTTATATCCTGTATTATACTCCAGAGCTGCACTCACTATTCTGCTGGAAGAGTCACTGTGTACATACATTACATTACTTATCCTGTACTGATCCTGAGTTACATCCAGTATTATACTCCAGAGCTGCACTTACTATTCTGCTGGTGGAGTCACTGTGTACATACATTACATTACTTATCCTGTACTGATCCTGAGTTACATCCTGTATTATACTCCAGAGCTGCACTCACTATTCTGCTGGAAGAGTCACTGTGTACATACATTACATTACTTATCCTGTACTGATCCTGAGTTACATGCAGTATTATACTCCAGAGCTGCACTTACTATTCTGCTGGTGGAGTCACTGTGTACATACATTACATTACTTATCCTGTACTGATCCTGAGTTACATCCTGTATTATACTCCAGAGCTGCACTCACTATTCTGCTGGTGGAGTCACTGTGTACATACATTACATTACTTATCCTGTACTGATCCTGAGTTATATCCTGTATTATACTCCAGAGCTTCGCTCACTATTCTGCTGGTGGAGTCACTGTGTACATACATTACAGTACTTATCCTGTACTGATCCTGAGTTACATCCTGTATTATACTCCAGAGCTGCACTCACTATTCTGCTGGTGGAGTCACTGTGTACATACATTACATTACTTATCCTGTACTGATCTTGAGTTACATCCTGTATTATACTCCAGAGCTAAACTCACTATTCTGCTGGTCGCTGTGTGCATACATGCCTGGCTTAGTTTTAAGCTGTCTCAGTTTATGACAGTAATAATACAATTTGTAGAACTTTTTTAGATACAAAGTTTAAAAATTCTTTAAAGAAAACTAGAAGGTTTTCTCTGGATATTAACCCTGCAGTGTCTGTCTCACTCTCCGTCTTTTACTGCCGGTATGCACCCCTCCCCTAGTACTAGTATTAGAGTGGTGGGCTCCGGAGAGCTGGATGTTCTAGCAGTTTTAGCGCTGTTTGTATAATGAGCGCTGCGGTGAACGGTTGGGCATTATGTCTGTCGCTTCTTCCTGCCTCGCTATAGATTGCCTTTTTGTCCCTTTTTCTGTGTACCGCCTCCTCCGGGGTCACTCACCTTTTGTTATGTGCGGGTCCCTCAGGGCATTATTAAATCTGCTACAAGTCCATTACACGCTCGGCTCTTGGAGATAACTTTTTAGCTGCTTCTAAAAGAAAAAAAAAAGGAAACTCTGCTATTTTAGACTCCGTTGCGCCTTTGTGATCACAGATGGAGGCAGCGCTGGAGGATGCGCGGCCCGGACCAGTCCTCAGAACTCAAGATACAGGAAAGTTTAGCCCTAAATGTGACCCTGGTTCATTCCCGGAATCGTCTCAGCGAATCCTGAAATATGGTTTTATTCTGTGGAAAAAATTCACCGGGTCACGTGTGTGTGGGGGAGGGGGAGAACAGAAGAACAGAGACACCTCAGAACCTCAGAAATTGTGCAAGAAAGAAGAAAGTAATGCGTCGATCCACCATGCTGGGGTCTGCTCCGCAGCCACGATGTAAAGATCAGATAAAGATAGAAAATTCAGCTTCTGTCCTAATAAATCTACAGGAGATACAGGAGAAGATCCTCAATGTGGGGGCTCCTATCATCGTCTTATCATCGTCTTCTCGTCGTCTTATCGTCGTCTTATCGTCGTCTTATCGTCGTCTTATCGTCGTCTTATCATCGTCTTATCATCATCTTATCATTGTCTTATTATCAATATCTTCCCATCGTATTCCCATCGTCTTCTCATCGTCTTCCCATCTTCTTCCCATCGTCTTCCCATCGTCTTCTCATCTTCTTCCCATCGTCTTCTCATCTTCTTCCCATCGTCTTATCATCGTCTTCCCATCGTCTTCCCATCGTCTTATCATCGTCTTCCCATCGTCTTCCCATCGTCTTCCCATCGTCTTCCCATCGTCTTCCCATCGTCTTCTCATCGTCTTCCTATCGTCTTCCCATCGTCTTCCCATCGTCTTCTCATCTTCTTCTCATCTTCTTCCCATCGTCTTCCCATCGTCTTCCCATCGTCTTCTCATCGTCTTCCCATCGTCTTCCCATCGTCTTCCCATTGTATTCCCATCGTCTTATAGTCGTATCATCGTCTTCTCATCGTCTTCTCATCGTCTTCTCATCGTCTTCTCATCGTCTTATCATTGTCTTATTATCAATATCTTCCCATCGTCTTCTCATCGTCTTATCATCATCTTATCATTGTCTTATTATCAATATCTTCCCATCGTATTCCCATCCTCTTCTCATCGTCTTCCCATCGTCTTCTCATCGTCTTCCCATCGTCTTCCCATCGTCTTCCCATCGTCTTCCCATCGTCTTCCCATCTTCTTCCCATCGTCTTCCCATCGTCTTCCCATCGTCTTCTCATCGTCTTCCCATCGTCTTATAGTCGTATCATCGTCTTCTCATCGTCTTCTCATCGTCTTCCCATCGTCTTCTCATCTTCTTCCCATCGTCTTCTCATCGTCTTCTCATCGTCTTCCCATCGTCTTCCCATTGTATTCCCATCGTCTTATAGTCGTATCATCGTCTTCCCATCGTCTTCCCATCTTCTTCCCATCGTCTTCCCATCGTCTTCCCATCGTCTTCCCATCGTCTTATAGTCGTATCATCGTCTTCTCATCGTCTTCCCATCGTCTTCTCATCATCTTCCCATCGTCTTATAGTCGTATCATCCTCCTATCATCATCTTATCTTATCATTGTCTTATTATCAATATCTTCCCATCCTCTTCTCATCGTCTTCTCATCGTCTTCCCATCGTCTTCCCATCGTCTTCCCATCGTCTTCCCATCTTCTTCCCATCGTCTTCCCATCGTCTTCTCATCGTCTTCCCATCGTCTTATAGTCGTATCATCGTCTTCTCATCGTCTTTCCATCGTCTTCTCATTGTCTTCCCATCGTCTTATAGTCGTATCATCCTCCTATCATCATCTTATCTTATCATTGTCTTATTATCAATATCTTCCCATCCTCTTCTCATCATCTTCTCATCGTCTTCCCATCGTCTTCCCATCGTCTTCTCATCGTCTTCTCATCGTCTTCTCATCGTCTTCTCATCGTCTTCCCATCGTCTTCCCATCGTCTTCCCATCATCTTCCCATTGTCTTCCCATTGTCTTCCCATCGTCTTATAGTCGTATCATCGTCTTCTCATGGTCTTCTCATCGTCTTCCCATCGTCTTCTCATCGTCTTATAGTCGTATCATCCTCCTATCATCATCTTATCTTATCATTGTCTTATTATCAATATCTTCCCATCCTCTTCTCATCGTCTTCTCATCGTCTTCCCATCGTCTTCCCATCGTCTTCTCATCGTCTTCTCATCGTCTTCTCATCGTCTTCTCATCGTCTTCCCATCGTCTTCCCATCGTCTTCCCATCGTCTTCCCATTGTCTTCCCATCGTCTTCCCATCGTCTTATAGTCGTATCATCGTCTTCTCATCGTCTTCCCATCGTCTTCCCATCGTCTTCCCATCGTCTTCTCATCGTCTTCTCATCGTCTTCCCATCGTCTTCTCATCGTCTTCCCATCGTCTTCCCATCGTCTTCTCATCGTCTTCTAGTCGTATCATCCTCCTATCATCATCATCTTATCTTATCATTGTCGTATTATCCTCAATATCTTGTCTTCCTCTTATCGTCTTATCATCAAAATCTTATCATCGTCTTATCATCGTCCTATAATTCATCTTTTCAACATGTTATCATCTTTTTTTATCCTCTTATCATATCAATGTCGTATCATCATTTTATCAACATCTTAACGTTATTTTATCATTAACATAATTTCAATATCTTATTGTTTTATTATCTTATCAACAGTGTATCGTTTCATCATCCTCTTTTTATTGTCTTATCGTGTTGTCATATCAACGTCTTATCATCCTATCATTATCTTATCATCTTTTCATTGCCTTATTCTTATCTTATCATCATCTTGTCATTGTCTTATCATAATTTTATCATCTTACCATAATATCAACGTCGTATCATTGTTTTAACATAATCTTATCATAATCCTATCAACGTCTTGTCATCTTATCAACATTGTATCGTCTCATCATCCCCTTGTCATCATTTTATCATTGTTTTATCTTTATAATCCGGCACCCAATGCTCCAGACTTCCACTAGTCTAGGCTCAAAAAAAAGGCTGGATTTGCCCCAGACTCTGGGGAGATGATATTCTGGCACTGGACGTTGGATGTCTCAGCACCAATGTCTGCTCTTACATAGACCTATATAACAACGGCTGTAGTGTACATAAAATAGAGGGGGTGCCAGAGCAAAGATGGTGCCAGGTTTTACAAGACAGAAGGGTCTGGTGTTTGTCAGCCCGTCAATCCATTAGGCCAATTCCCCACCCCCTGGTTACTAACGATGCAAAGTCCTGCATAGGTTCTCACCACCCTGTAGAAAAAGTTTGGGTCTATCCAGGCTTCTCCTCCTTTCTCCAAGGGCCCCATAGGTGTGGAACTTTTATACATACGCCCTTGAGCATCACAGCATGGGGATGTCACCCCGGGCTCTATATACCATGGGCGGCAGTGTAGAGGTGTCAGTGTCTATGGAGATGTCACCCCGGGCTCTATATACCATGGGCGGCAGTGTAGAGGTGTCAGTGTCTATGGGGATGTCACCCCGGGGTCTATATACCATGGGCAGCAGTGTAGAGGTGTCAGTGTCTATGGAGATGTCACCCCGGGCTCTATATACCATGGGCGGCAGTGTAGAGGTGTCAGTGTCTATGGGGATGTCACCCCGGGGTCTATATACCATGGGCAGCAGTGTAGAGGTGTCAGTGTCTATGGAGATGTCACCCCGGGCTCTATATACCATGGGCGGCAGTGTAGAGGTGTCAGTGTCTATGGAGATGTCACCCCGGGCTCTATATATCATGGGCAGCAGTGTAGAGGTGTCAGTGTCTATGAAGATGTCACCCCGGGCTCTATATACCATGGGCAGCAGTGTAGAGGTGTCACCCCGGGGTCTATATACCATGGGCAGCAGTGTAGAGGTGTCAGTGTCTATGGAGATGTCACCCCGGTCTCTATATACCATGGGCGGCAGTGTAGAGGTGTCTATGGAGATGTCACCCCGGTCTCTATATACCATGGGCGGCAGTGTAGACGTGTCAGTGTCTATGGAGATGTCACCCCGGGCTCTATATACCATGGGCGGCAGTGTAGAGGTGTCAGTGTCTATGGAGATGTCACCCCGGGGTCTATATACCATGGGCGGCAGTGTAGAGGTGTCAGTGTCTTTGGAGATGTCACCCCGGGGTCTATATACCATGGGTGGCACTGTAGAGGTGTCAGTGTCTATGGAGATGTCACCCCGGGCTCTATATACCATGGGCGGCAGTGTAGAGGTGTCAGTGTCTATGGAGATGTCACCCCGGGCTCTATATACCATGGGCGGCAGTGTAGAGGTGTCAGTGTCTATGGAGATGTCACCCCGGGGTCTATATACCATGGGCGGCAGTGTAGAGGTGTCAGTGTCTTTGGAGATGTCACCCCGGGGTCTATATACCATGGGTGGCACTGTAGAGGTGTCAGTGTCTATGGAGATGTCACCCCGGGCTCTATATACCATGGGCGGCAGTGTAGAGGTGTCAGTGTCTATGGAGATGTCACCCCGGGCTCTATATACCATGGGCGGCAGTGTAGAGGTGTCAGTGTCTATGGAGATGTCACCCCGGGGTCTATATACCATGGGCGGCAGTGTAGACGTGTCAGTGTCTATGGAGATGTCACCCCGGGCTCTATATACCATGGGCGGCAGTGTAGAGGTGTCAGTGTCTATGGAGATGTCACCCCGGGCTCTATATACCATGGGCGGCAGTGTAGAGGTGTCACCCCGGGCTCTATATATCATGGGCAGCAGTGTAGAGGTGTCAGTGTCTATGGAGGTGTCACCCCGGGCTCTATATACCATGGGCGGCAGTGTAGAGGTGTCAGTGTCTATGGAGGTGTCACCCCGGGGTCTATATACCATGGGCGGCACTGTAGAGGTGTCAGTGTCTATGGAGATGTCACCCCGGGCTCTATATACCATGGGCGGCAGTGTAGAGGTGTCAGTGTCCATAGGGTAAGTATATACTCTACATGTTTCTGCATTGTGTAATATTTGAGTATTTCCATTCTCCGGTACTTCGATGGTCCCCGGCCAGATGATCAGACTTTATTACTGTATTATTTAGATCCCCCCCGCAGTGTGAGCACCCCTCGTTTGCCGGACCGCTCAGGAGTTTTGGTGGATTTTCATGACGTGAATTTTTTGGTGCAGTTTTTTTTATAATTAATTTGGAGGATCAGCATATTAATAATAATAATTCAGCGGGTGACCTGATATCTATGGAGAGTGACTGCGCCGTGACTTCCAGAGATCACACGCCGCTCTCATGGAGCCATTAGCTAATGAAGGAGCGCGTCTGAAGGTCACCCCTCCCCCGCTGCGCTGTGATATAATAATGTCGCTCTAATGCGTATGAACATAAGTGAATTATCCGGCTGGAGTTCTGCTGCTCGCTCAACCATAATTGTGTTGGGGGGTTAACGGTTAGGCCTGGGGGGTCTTCACTTATTACGGGGGACACCATCTGCAGGAGGCTACACCGCCATGTCCACAAATCTGCTACATTGTTTCACTCTCAGTATTTGCTACATTCATTCATTTCTGACTGTGCGCTGCTCCTGCGTATGTGAGCGGACTTCACCGGGCTGACAAGATCAAACAAGAAAAGATCTGCCAGCGTTGATTTAACTCTTTTTTTTCCCAGTGTTTTTCGCTGCGTTTGTTGCCCACGGCCATTGAATCTAATGCAAGGACCACGGGCAAAGAACGCCGCAAAAAACGCTCAGAAACGAGTGCCGCCGGATTTTTGTGCTTCCTACTGCTTTCAGTGAGAGGTCAGAGGCGCAAACCTTAATTGGCCGAAAGACGCCCTGGAAAAGCAACGCCTCGGCCTCCCATTGAAAGTTTAAGCAATTTGGACCGTTTTTTTGGCACTGATCTGACGTTGTTTTCGCATCAAAATCCGCAGTGAAAAAACTCTGTGTGAACTGACACAAAGGGTCGCTCCAGTAAATAAAGATTCATCATTATATAATAAAAGTTCTAGTAGACTTTGTGTTTCAGTTTCTTACTATTTACAAGAACTTTATTTGCTGTCAGTGAATGGGAACAGTCGTTCTTCACATCCAGAGCGTCACAATGTATCATCTGGGAACGAAATATTTAGAGGCATCTAAACCAGAAGGCAGGAGGTTGCAGTGGTGCAGATGGGAAAGGATGAGGCTTTCAGTGGTTCTATATCCAGAGACTTGTATTGTGTGCTCTGTATGGCGGGGGCTGCGCTATCTGACCCCCTCTCCTCTTATCTCCGCAGTCAGTCCCAACCAGAACGCCCGGCCGTGTAAAGTGCCCTGTTCCCTGCGCACCTCGTGTTCCAACTGCACCAGTAACGGCATGGAGTGTATGTGGTGCAGCAACACCAAGCGATGTGTGGACTCCAACGCCTACATCATCTCCTTCCCGTATGGACAGTGCCTGGAGTGGCAGACAAACACCTGCATCTGTAAGTATATCTATCTATCTATCTATCTATCTATCTATCTATCTATCTATCTATCTATCTATCTATCTATCTATCTCATATCTATCTATCTATCTATCTATCTATCTATCTATCTATCTATCTATCTATCTATCTATCTATCTATCTCATATCTATCTATCTATCTATCTATCTCATATCTATCTATCTATCTATCTATCTATCTATCTATCTATCTATCTATCTATCTATCTATCTATCTATCTATCTATCTATCTATCTATCTATCTATCTATCTATCTCATATCTATCTCATATCTATCTATCTATCTCATATCTATCTATCTATCTATCTCATATCTATCTATCTATCAATTCAATTCAAAGAAGCTTTATTGGCAGGACCAAATACATATTAGCATTGCCAAAGCAAGTAAGAAGTAAGGGAATGAGGGATAGGGACTGAGGGCTTGGGGATAGGGACACATCTAGGGTCGGGGTTATACGAGTCCATGGCATATCATGTCTCTCTCAGTTTATGGCATGCAGTGACATATTGTGCCGCTGTGCCCACTGTGGTTTCCTCTTCACCCAGCAGGATGTAGAGTTTCTCTTCCTCTTCCATGGAGCTGAAGTCCGGTAAGAGATCAGAGAGTCTCCTGAAGTGAGTGTCCCTTACTGCTGAGTATTTGGAGCAGTGTAGCAGGAAGTGGGCCTCATCCTCCACGGCCTCCTGGTCGCACTGTTGGCACAGTCGGCTCTCCCTGGGCTTGTAGGTCTGTCTGTGGCGCCCGGATTCGATGAGCAGGTTGTGGGCGCTCAGTCTGTAGCGGCTCAGGATCTGTCTGTCTCTGGGGTTTGGCAGTTTCTCCAGATATGGCGCCAGTTTATATTCCCGCTGTAGACTCCGGTATATTGTCAGTTTCTGGGATGTCTTTATGTCGTTCCTCCAGTCACTGATATATTCCTCTTGGCCTTTGTCTATTGTCTTCTTGATTTCGGCTTTTGTGAGGCCGCGCTGGGTGACATTTTCTTCAGGCCGGGTCAGGGTGAGATGTTCTGGGGGGCCTGGTTTACCTGGGACCCCTTGGTGTAACAGGGCTTTATGGTGATAGGAACTTTGCCTGCTGCTGTGTAGATGGGCCCAGAATTATAGCGCCCTCTTCTGGATTGTGAGGTGTAGTGGGAATCTGCCCAGTTCTGCCCGACAGGCACTATTTGAGGTGCTCCGATGGACTTGGAGAAGGTGTTTGCAGAATTCTAGGTGGAAGATTTCTGTTGGGCTGGAATCCCACCTTGACCAGTCTGGGTATGTGTCCGGACCCCAGACTTCACTGGCATACAGGAGGATTGGGGAGATGATGGAGTCAAAGATTTTCAGCCAGACCGTCACTGGTGGTTTGAGATGATAGAGTTTTCGTCTGATGGCATAGAAGGTTTTGCACGCCTTGTCTTTCAGAATCTCTATGGCTTGTTTAAAGCTTCCTGATTGGTTGATTTCTAGGCCCAGGTAAGTGTACCTGTCGGTCGCTGTGATTGTGGCGTTATTTAGTGTGAAGGTCGGGTGCCTGGGGGATTTTGAGTTTCTCTTCTGGAACACCATGATGTTGGTTTTCTTGGCATTGATGGGTAGTGCCCACGTGGAGCTGAATTTTTCTAGGATTTGCAGGTTGTCTTGGAGACCTTTCTCGGTTGGTGATAGTAAGAGAAGGTCATCTGCATACAGCAGGAATTTCACCTGGGTGTCATGGAGGGCGAGACCTGGTGCTGAGGAGGATTCCAGAGCTGTGGCCAGTTCATTGATGTAGATGTTGAAGAGCGTTGGACTGAGGCTGCAGCCTTGTCTGACTCCTCGGCTCTGCTGGAAATCAGCCGTTCTTCTCCCGTTCACCTTCACGCTGCATCTGTTCTCTGTGTAGGAGCTTCTGATGACGTCATAGGTTTTACCTCCTATTCCGCTCTGCAGCAGTTTCAGGAATAGGCCCGGGTGCCACACTGAGTCAAAGGCCTTCTTAAAGTCCACAAAACAGGCGTAAATCTTCCCATGCTTTGTATTGTGGACGTGGCTCTTGATGAGGCTGCGCAGGGTGTAGATGTGGTCAGTGGTGCGGTGGTTTGGCATGAACCCAGCTTGGCTTTGGTGGAGGACATTGTGCTGGGAGAGGAAGCTGAGGATTCTCTTATTCAGGATGCTGCTGAACAGTTTCCCCAGGTTGCTGCTGACACATATCCCTCGGTAGTTGGCCGGGTCGTACCTGTCCCCACTCTTGTGGATTGGTGTTATAAGGCCTTGGTTCCAGATTTGCGGGAAGTAGCCGGCACTCAGCACTATATTAAATAGTTTGACTATTGCGGCCTGTATTTCTGGCGGGCTGTGTTTTATCATTTCTGGTGAGATTCTGTCTAGGCCGCTGGATTTTTTACACCTTATGTCTGAGGTTCTCTCTGTTACTTCTTGCAGTGTTATTGGTGTATCCAGGGGGTTTTGAGAATCTTTAAGTGTTTCCTCCATCGCCTTCAATTTTGATATTATTTGTTTTTGTTCTTGGCTTTGTTCTTCTTTCGGGATATCTTTGTAGAGGTCCTTGAAATATTGGAGCCAGATGTTGCCATTTTGGATATGAAGGTTGTTTTTCTTGCAATTTTTGCCCATGTGTTTCCATAATTCCCAGAACGAGTTGTCATGGAGGGCGTCTTGGAGTTGGGTAAGTTTGGTGGAGATGTGCCTTTGTTTTTTCTTTCGGAGGATGGTCTTGTATTGCCTCTGTATGTTGCTGTAGGCCTCCTTCAGACCGGTGTTGTTTGGGTCTCGGTGCTTCTTATTTGAGGCATTTCTTAGGGTCTTCCGTACTTCTTTGCACTCACGGTCAAACCAACCGTTAGGATGTATTTCTTGTGGCCTCTTGTAGTCACATCTTTTCAGGTCAGACTTCTCTGCCATGGTATAGAATATATTATTGAGGTCATTTACGGCCTGATTGACCCCTCCTGGGCTGGTCTCATACACCTTGTTGTAGAGGTTGTGAAGCATCTCCTGCACTTCTGGTCTGTTCATTGTCTCTTTATATTTTATAGTTGACGTTTTGGACCATTTATAAGATGGGGGCAGGTTGAAGAGGCCGGTTTGATGTGGTTTTTGTGCAGATGGTTTGTTTGTGGATTTGATGTATAGAAGTAATTGGTTGTGATCTGACAGGTGCGTTTGTGTAGTGACTATGAGTGCGCCAATGTTTGCGGGGTCCATGTCCGTGATGGCATAGTCTACTACACTGCTGCCTACATGGGAGTTTAGTGTATACCTTCCTAAAGAGTCTCCCTTGGTGCGGCCATTCAGTCTATCTATCTATCTATCTATCTATCTATCTATCTATCTATCTATCTATCTCATATCTATCTATCTATCTATCTATCTATCTATCTATCTATCTATCTATCTATCTATCTATCTATCTCATATCTCTCTATCTATCTATCTATCTATCTATCTATCTATCTATCTATCTATCTATCTATCTATCTATCTATCTATCTATCTATCTATCTATCTATCTCATATCTATCTATCTATCTATCTCATATCTATCTATCTATCTATCTATCTATCTATCTATCTATCTATCTATCTATCTATCTATCTATCTATCTCATATCTATCTATCTATCTATCTATCTATCTATCTATCTATCTATCTATCTATCTATCTATCTATCTATCTCATATCTATCTATCTATCTATCTATCTATCTATCTATCTCATATCTATCTATCTATCTATCTATCTATCTATCTATCTATCTCATATCTATCTATCTATCTATCTATCTATCTATCTATCTATCTATCTATCTATCTCATATCTATCTATCTATCTATCTATCTATCTATCTATCTATCTATCTATCTATCTATCTATCTATCTATCTATCTATCTATCTATCTCATATCTATCTGTCTGTCTCTATCTGTCTGTCTGTCTGTCTCTATCTGTCTGTCTGTCTGTCTGTCTGTCTCTATCTGTCTGTCTGTCTGTCTCTATCTGTCTGTCTGTCTATCTTTTGTTTATAATCTTCTGTCCTTGGTATAATACAAATCATCTCTCCTGTACTGACCTCCTGCTGAGCTTGTGTTTCTTCCAAGCAGAGCTGCAGTGTAAAGCATGGAGGAGGGACAGAGCAGCTGATCAGACAACAGGTGGATTTCAGATTGCCTAAATCTCCAATAGACAATGCTGCAAATCTGAGTCTGATACTTTCTGGGCTCTAATGCAGCAACCAACGCTTCTTAGTGTAAAGCAACTTCTAAGCGTTGGGGGGGGGGGGGTGGCACTGACTGACGTACAGCTCCCCCTCCTCTCCTGCAGCTGTATATTATAACCATATATATATATAGCTGGAGCTTACTAACATTATCAGAGCTCTTCTCTTTGCTCCCCGGTTTGTAGCAGCGCAGATAGAGACGTATTTATACAGATGTAAGTTCCGCAGACGACCTGTGACACCACAAGTCCCAGCATGCACAGCAGCCGCAGCTCGCCCTCTGTTCTCAGTTGTTGCTGCAGGTCCCGGGCCCTTCGCCAAACACTTTTGATTTACTTAAGTAGAAAAGTTTCTTACGTTTTACAGCTCCTACAAAGTGGTGTTAATGGCGGTTATTTACGCTGCGTCGCGCCCTGTGACTTTCTGCAGCTCTTCATGTCATTCCAAATGTCTTGTTTTATGTCCTACACAAGACGTCCTGCCGCCCTCCTGTGCCACCGACTCTCCCTCCATCACTGCTGCGTTATTAGGGTCAGCACCAGGGAAAGAGCAGCGACTGGCGCAGCCGCAGGCGTCACTGTGAGGTAAAAGGGGAAATTCCTGTATAAGACTGAATTAGAAATGGACTACAGCTCTGGATGTGACTAGAGTATAAGACATAATATGAGCAGTACTTCTAAGTGAAGCAGCGGAGCGCGGTTCCTGACTCTGGCAGCGGGCTGAAGGTCTGAGATGGGCACTAAGTCACACGTGCCAGCCCTTACATTACCCGCTACTGGACGGGTCCACCGCCAGTCCCATCGCACTCATGACTGCAGTGATTGGAGACAGATGGGAAATTCATATAAAAGAGACTGCAAACAAATGGGAACAAAGTGTCTGCTGGCAAGTACAGGGCGGACATGTGGCGGCAGCAAATAAATGAAATTAGAAGCAAATGAAAGAGACGTATAATCTGCTTTATGTAAAATGGTTGAGGTAGAGGACGGACCGCGACGGTGGGAGGAGGGGGCGCTGCGACGGTGGGAGGAGGGGGCAGTGAGGTGGGGGACAGATCTGCTGCAGACCTGGGGTCAGGTGCTTAGAGGAGACACAAACCAAAAACTTATAGATAACCGCACTCGCCCCAACGTATCCCGGAGCCGTGGCGTCTTGCACAGGTTAATAGCCTGGTCTATCCATTCTAATTACTGCGTCTATATTCACACTATGTGGGGCCGCCATCTACGCTGACACACGCCGATTAATTCACTTCTCATTATGCATCATCTTATAAAAAAATATATTTTTATTAAATAACCTAATAAAATTTGGCGTCCGTTCTGTCGTCTTTGCAAAGACTCCGCACGTCCAAGATTGTATTTTTTTCCATTGTCCGGATACGAAACAATTTCCATAAGTTTAAGGACAGAGAAACAAAAAGAGAGAGCGCTGGGAAGAGTAATGAGATTACGCTCCCCTCACTGGAGAATTGAATATTACATGCGGCATTGAGATTTACTGGCTTTTATGGGTGGTAATTATGTGCATTGTAAAACGAAAGGCATTCGGCCCAGCAGACCTTGGTTCTGTGTTTTGCGCCATTCTCACATCCTATAAGGGGAGGGGGGACGATTCATCAATAATAACCGTAATATTGGACTGATAAAGCTAATAATGTATTAGGAGCAGGTAGAACAAGAGAAGCGCACAAGCTGTTCTCACACCACCATGACCTTGCCGTCACTTTGTCATCCCCAATATCATAGGTGCCAAATGATGGTAGAAAAGACAAACCAACAAAACCCCTGCAAATATGACTAATATCGTTGTATTACTCTAAATCGACACTATAATACTGGTCTTATATACAAGAATATAACTACTATAATACTGCCCCTATATACAAGAATATAACTACTATAATACTGCCTCCTATATACAAGAATATAACTACTATAATACTGCTCCTATATACAAGAATATATCTACTATAATACTGCCCCCTATATACAAGAATATAACTACTATAATACTGCCCCCTATATACAAGAATATAACTACTATAATACTGCTCCTATATACAAGAATATAACTACTATAATACTGCTCCTACATACAAGAATATAACTACTATAATACTGCTCCTATATACAAGAATATAACTACTATAATACTGCTCCCTATATACAAGAATATAACTACTATAATACTGCCTCCTATATACAAGAATATAACTACTATAATACTCCTCCTATATACAAGAATATAACTACTATAATACTGCCTCCTATATACAAGAATATAACTACTATAATACTGGTCTTATATACAAGAATATAACTACTATAATACTGCCCCTATATACAAGAATATAACTACTATAATACTGCTCCTATATACAGGAATATAACTACTATAATACTGCCTCCTATATACAAGAATATAACTACTATAATACTGCCCCTATATACAAGAATATAACTACTATAATACTGCCTCCTATATACAAGAATATAACTACTATAATACTGCTCCTATATACAAGAATATAACTACTATAATACTGCGCCTATATACAAGAATATAACTACTATAATACTGCTCCTATATACAAGAATATAACTACTATAATACTGCCTCCTATATACAAGAATATAACTACTATAATACTGCTCCTATATACAAGAATATAACTACTATAATACTGCCTCCTATATACAAGAATATAACTACTATAATACTGCCTATATATACAAGAATATAACTACTATAATACTGCTCCTATATACAGGAATATAACTACTATAATACTGCCTCCTATATACAAGAATATAACTACTATAATACTGGTCTTATATACAAGAATATAACTACTATAATACTGCCCCTATATACAAGAATATAACTACTATAATACTGCTCCTATATACAGGAATATAACTACTATAATACTGCCTCCTATATACAAGAATATAACTACTATAATACTGGTCTTATATACAAGAATATAACTACTATAATACTGCCCCTATATACAAGAATATAACTACTATAATACTGCATCCTATATACAAGAATATAACTACTATAATACTGCCCCCTATATACAAGAATATAACTTCTATAATACTGTCCCCTATATACAAGAATATAACTACTATAATACTGCCTCTATATACAAGAATATAACCACTATAATACTGCACCTATATACAAGAATATAACTACTATAATACTGCACCTATATACAAGAATATAACTACTATAATACTGCTCCTATATACAAGAATATAACTACTATAATACTGCCCCCTATATACAAGAATATAACTACTATAATACTGCCCCCTATATACAAGAATATAATTACTATAATACTGCTCCTATATACAAGAATATAACTACTATAATACTGCCCCTATATACAAGAATATAACTACTATAATACTGCCCCTATATACAAGAATATAACTACTATAATACTGCCCCTATATACAAGAATATAACTTCTATAATACTGTCCCCTATATACAAGAATATAACTACTATAATACTGCCCCCTATATACAAGAATATAACTACTATAATACTGCCCCTATATACAAGAATATAACTACTATAATACTGCCCCTATATACAAGAATATAACTACTATAATACTGCCCCCTATATACAAGAATATAACTACTATAATACTGCCTCTATATACAAGAATATAACTACTATAATACTCCTATATACAAGAATATAACTACTATAATACTGCCACTATATACAAGAATATAACTACTATAATACTGCCCCTATATACAAGAATATAACTACTATAATACTGCTCCTATATACAAGAATATAACTACTATAATACTGCTCCCTATATACAAGAATATAATTACTATAATACTACCGCTATATACAAGAATATAACTACTATAATACTGCCCCTATATACAAGAATATAACTACTATAATACTGCTCCTATATACAGGAATATAACTACTATAATACTGGTCTTATATACAAGAATATAACTACTATAATACTGCCCCTATATACAAGAATATAACTACTATAATACTGCCTCCTATATACAAGAATATAACTACTATAATACTGCTCCTATATACAAGAATATATCTACTATAATACTGCCCCCTATATACAAGAATATAACTACTATAATACTGCCCCCTATATACAAGAATATAACTACTATAATACTGCTCCTATATACAAGAATATAACTACTATAATACTGCTCCTACATACAAGAATATAACTACTATAATACTGCTCCTATATACAAGAATATAACTACTATAATACTGCTCCCTATATACAAGAATATAACTACTATAATACTGCCTCCTATATACAAGAATATAACTACTATAATACTCCTCCTATATACAAGAATATAACTACTATAATACTGCCTCCTATATACAAGAATATAACTACTATAATACTGGTCTTATATACAAGAATATAACTACTATAATACTGCCCCTATATACAAGAATATAACTACTATAATACTGCTCCTATATACAGGAATATAACTACTATAATACTGCCTCCTATATACAAGAATATAACTACTATAATACTGCCCCTATATACAAGAATATAACTACTATAATACTGCCTCCTATATACAAGAATATAACTACTATAATACTGCTCCTATATACAAGAATATAACTACTATAATACTGCGCCTATATACAAGAATATAACTACTATAATACTGCTCCTATATACAAGAATATAACTACTATAATACTGCCTCCTATATACAAGAATATAACTACTATAATACTGCTCCTATATACAAGAATATAACTACTATAATACTGCCTCCTATATACAAGAATATAACTACTATAATACTGCCTATATATACAAGAATATAACTACTATAATACTGCTCCTATATACAGGAATATAACTACTATAATACTGCCTCCTATATACAAGAATATAACTACTATAATACTGGTCTTATATACAAGAATATAACTACTATAATACTGCCCCTATATACAAGAATATAACTACTATAATACTGCTCCTATATACAGGAATATAACTACTATAATACTGCCTCCTATATACAAGAATATAACTACTATAATACTGGTCTTATATACAAGAATATAACTACTATAATACTGCCCCTATATACAAGAATATAACTACTATAATACTGCTCCTATATACAGGAATATAACTACTATAATACTGCCTCCTATATACAAGAATATAACTACTATAATACTGGTCTTATATACAAGAATATAACTACTATAATACTGCCCCTATATACAAGAATATAACTACTATAATACTGCACCTATATACAAGAATATAACTACTATAATACTGCACCTATATACAAGAATATAACTACTATAATACTGCTCCTATATACAAGAATATAACTACTATAATACTGCCCCCTATATACAAGAATATAACTACTATAATACTGCCCCCTATATACAAGAATATAATTACTATAATACTGCTCCTATATACAAGAATATAACTACTATAATACTGCCCCTATATACAAGAATATAACTACTATAATACTGCCCCTATATACAAGAATATAACTACTATAATACTGCCCCTATATACAAGAATATAACTTCTATAATACTGTCCCCCTATATACAAGAATATAACTACTATAATACTGCCCCCTATATACAAGAATATAACTACTATAATACTGCCCCTATATACAAGAATATAACTACTATAATACTGCCCCTATATACAAGAATATAACTACTATAATACTGCCCCCTATATACAAGAATATAACTACTATAATACTGCCTCTATATACAAGAATATAACTACTATAATACTCCTATATACAAGAATATAACTACTATAATACTGCCACTATATACAAGAATATAACTACTATAATACTGCCCCTATATACAAGAATATAACTACTATAATACTGCTCCTATATACAAGAATATAACTACTATAATACTGCTCCCTATATACAAGAATATAATTACTATAATACTACCGCTATATACAAGAATATAACTACTATAATACTGCCCCTATATACAAGAATATAACTACTATAATACTGCTCCTATATACAGGAATATAACTACTATAATACTGCCTCCTATATACAAGAATATAACTACTATAATACTGGTCTTATATACAAGAATATAACTACTATAATACTGCCCCTATATACAAGAATATAACTACTATAATACTGCATCCTATATACAAGAATATAACTACTATAATACTGCTCCTATATACAAGAATATAACTACTATAATACTGCTCCCTATATACAAGAATATAATTACTATAATACTACCGCTATATACAAGAATATAACTACTATAATACTGCCCCCTATATACAAGAATATAACTACTATAATACTGCCTCTATATACAAGAATATAACTACTATAATACTGCCCCTATATACAAGAATATAACTGCTATAATACTGCCCCTATATACAAGAATATAACTACTATAATACTGCTCCTATATACAAGAATATAACTACTATAATACTGCTCCTATATACAAGAATATAACTACTATAATACTCCTATATACAAGAATATAACTACTATAATACTGCCCCTATAAACAAGAATATAACTACTATAATACTGCCCCCTATATACAAGAATATAACTACTATAATACTGCCTCTATATACAAGAATATAACTACTATAATATTCCTATATACAAGAATATAACTACTATAATACTGCCCCTATATACAAGAATATAACTACTATAATACTGCCCCCTATATACAAGAATATAACTGCTATAATACTGCTCCTATATACAAGAATATAACTACTATAATACTGCCCCTATATACAAGAATATAACTACTATAATACTGCTCCCTATATACAAGAATATAACTGCTATAATACTGCTCCTATATACAAGAATATAACTGCTATAATACTGCCTCCTATATACAAGCATATAACTACTATAATACTGCTCCTATATACAAGAATATAACTGCTATAATACTGCTCCTATATACAAGAATATAACTGCTATAATACTGCCTCCTATATACAAGCATATAACTACTATAATACTGCTCCTATATACAAGAATATAACTACTATAATACTGCCCCTATATACAAGAATATAACTACTATAATACTGCCCCTATATACAAGAATATAACTACTATAATACTGCTCCTATATACAAGAATATAACTACTATAATACTGCCCCCTATATACAAGAATATAACTACTATAATACTGCACCTATATACAAGAATATAACTACTATAATACTGCTCCTATATACAAGAATATAACTACTATAATACTGCACCTATATACAAGAATATAACTACTATAATACTGCCCCCTATATACAAGAATATAACTACTATAATACTGCCCCTATATACAAGAATATAACTACTATAATACTGCTCCTATATACAAGAATATAACTACTATAATACTGCCCCTATATACAAGAATATAACTACTATAATACTGCTCCCTATATACAAGAATATAACTACTATAATACTGCCCCCTATATACAAGAATATAACTACTATAATACTGCCCCCTATATACAAGAATATAACTACTATAATACTGCCCCTATATACAAGAATATAACTACTATAATACTGCTCCTATATACAAGAATATAACTACTATAATACTTCTCCCTATTTACAAGAATATAACTACTATAATACTGCCCCCTATATACAAGAATATAACTACTATAATACTGCTCCTATATACAAGAATATAACTACTATAATACTTCTCCCTATATACAAGAATATAACTACTATAATACTGCCCCCTATATACAAGAATATAACTACTATAATACTGCTCCCTATATACAAGAATATAACTACTATAATACTGCCCCCTATATACAAGAATATAACTACTATAATACTGCTCCTATATACAAGAATATAACTACTATAATACTTCTCCCTATATACAAGAATATAACTACTATAATACTGCCCCCTATATACAAGAATATAACTACTATAATACTGCCCCCTATATACAAGAATATAACTACTATAATACTCCTCCCTATATACAAGAATATAACTACTATAATACTGCCCCCTATATACAAGAATATAACTACTATAATACTGCCCCCTATATACAAGAATATAACTACTATAATACTGCTCCCATATATACAAGAATATAACTACTATAATACTGCCCCTATATACAAGAATATAACTACTATAATACTGCCCCCTATATACAAGAATATAACTACTATAATACTGCTCCCTATATACAAGAATATATCTACTATAATACTGCCCCCTATATACAAGAATATAACTACTATAATACTGCCCCCTATATACAAGAATATAACTACTATAATACTGCCCCTATATACAAGAATATATCTACTATAATACTGCCCCCTATATACAAGAATATATCTACTATAATACTGCCCCCTATATACAAGAATATAACTACTATAATACTGCCTCTATATACAAGAATATATCTACTATAATACTGCCCCTATATACAAGAATATTACTACGATAATACTGCCCCCTATATACAAGAATATAACTACTATAATACTGCTCCTATATACAAGAATATAACTACTATAATACTGCCCCTATATACAAGAATATAACTACTATAATACTGCTCCTATATACAAGAATATAACTACTATAATACTGCCCCTATATACAAGAATATAACTACTATAATACTGCTCCTATATACAAGAATATAACTACTATAATACTGCCCCTATATACAAGAATATAACTACTATAATACTGCTCCCTATATACAAGAATATAACTGCTATAATACTGCTCCTATATACAAGAATATAACTGCTATAATACTGCCTCCTATATACAAGCATATAACTGCTATAATACTGCTCCTATATACAAGAATATAACTGCTATAATACTGCTCCTATATACAAGAATATAACTGCTATAATACTGCCTCCTATATACAAGAATATAACTACTATAATACTGCCCCTATATACAAGAATATAACTACTATAATACTGCTCCTATATACAAGAATATAACTACTATAATACTGCCCCCTATATACAAGAATATAACTACTATAATACTGCTCCTATATACAAGAATATAACTACTATAATACTGCTCCTATATACAAGAATATAACTACTATAATACTGCACCTATATACAAGAATATAACTACTATAATACTGCCCCTATATACAAGAATATAACTACTATAATACTGCCACCTATATACAAGAATATAACTACTATAATACTGCCCCTATATACAAGAATATAACTACTATAATACTGCCCCCTATATACAAGAATATAACTACTATAATGCTGCCCCTATATACAAGAATATAACTACTATAACGCTGCCCCCTATATACAAGAATATAACTACTAGAATACTGCCCCTATATACAAGAATATAACTACTATAATACTGCCCCCTATATACAAGAATATAACTACTATAATACTGCCCCTATATACAAGAATATAACTACTATAATACTGCCCCCTATATACAAGAATATAACTACTAGAATACTGCCCCTATATACAAGAATATAACTATAATACTGCCCCTATATACAAGAATATAACTACTATAATACTGCCCCTATATACAAGAATATAACTACTATAATACTGCCCCTATATACAAGAATATAACTACTATAATGCTGCCCCCTATATACAAGAATATAACTACTATAATACTGCCCCTATATACAAGAATATAACTACTATAATACTGCTCCTATATACAAGAATATAACTACTATAATACTGCCCCTATATACAAGAATATAACTACTATAATACTGCCCCTATATACAAGAATATAACTACTATAATACTGCCTCCTATATACAAGAATATAACTACTATAATACTGCTCCTATATACAAGAATATAACTACTATAATACTGCTCCTATATACAAGAATATAACTACTATAATACTGATCCTATATACAAGAATATAACTACTATAATACTGCTCCTATATAAAAGCATATAACTACTATAATACTGCCCCTATATACAAGAATATAACTACTATAATACTGCTCCTATATACAAGAATATAACTACTATAATACTACTCCTATATACAGGAATATAACTACTATAATACTGCCCCCTATATACAAGAATATAACTACTATAATACTGCCCCTATATACAAGAATATAACTACTAGAATACTACTCCTATATACAAAAATATAACTACTATAATACTGCCCCTATATACAAGAATATAACTACTATAATACTGCCCCTATATACAAGAATATAACTACTATAATACTGCCCCTATATACAAGAATATAACTACTATAATACTGCCCCTATATACAAGAATATAACTACTATAATACTGCCCCTATATACAAGAATATAACTACTATAATACTGCCCCTATATACAAGAATATAACTACTATAATACTGCTCCTATATACAAAAATATAACTACTATAATACTGCCCCTATATACAAGAATATAACTACTATAATACTGCTCCTATATACAAAAATATAACTACTATAATACTGCCCCTATATACAGGAATATAACTACTATAATACTGCCCCCTATATACAAGAATATAACTACTATAATACTGCCCCTATATACAAGAATATAACTACTATAATACTACTCCTATATACAAAAATATAACTACTATAATACTGCCTCCTATATACAAGAATATAACTACTATAATACTGCCCCTATATACAAGAATATAACTACTATAATACTGCCCCTATATACAAGAATATAACTACTATAATACTACTCCTATATACAAAAATATAACTACTATAATACTGCTCCTATATACAAGAATATAACTACTATAATACTTCCCCTATATACAAGAATATAACTACTATAATACTGCTCCCTATATACAAGAATATAACTACTATAATACTGCTCCTATATACAAGAATATAACTACTATAATACTGCTCCTATATAAAAGCATATAACTACTATAATACTGATCCTATATACAAGAATATAACTACTATAATACTGCTCCTATATACAAGAATATAACTACTATAATACTGCCCTATATACAAGAATATAACTACTATAATACTGCTCCCTATATACAAGAATATAACCACTATAATACTGCCCCCTATATACAAGAATATAGCTACTATAATACTGCCCCCTATATACAAGAATATAACTACTATACTACTGCCCCCTATATACAAGAATATAACTACTATAATACTGCCCCCTATATACAGGAATATAACTACTATAATACTGCCCCTATATACAAGAATATAACTACTATAATACTGCCTCCTATATACAAGAATATAACTACTATAATACTGCCCCTATATACAAGAATATAACTACTATAATACTGCTCCTATATACAAGAATATAACTACTATAATACTGCTCCTATATACAAGAATATAACTACTATAATACTGCCCCTATATACAAGAATATAACTACTATAATACTGCTCCCTATATACAAGAATATAACTACTATAATACTGCTCCTATATACAAGACTATAACTACTATAATACTGCCCCCTATATACAAGAATATAACTACTATAATACTGCCCCTATATACAAGAATATAACTACTATAATACTGCTCCTATATACAAGAATATAACTACTATAATACTGCCCCTATATACAAGAATATAACTACTATAATACTGCTCCCTATATACAAGAATATAACTACTATAATACTGCCCCCTATATACAAGAATATAACTACTATAATACTGCCCCCTATATACAAGAATATAACTACTATAATACTGCCCCCTATATACAAGAATATAACTACTATAATACTGCTCCTATATACAAGAATATAACTACTATAATACTTCTCCCTATTTACAAGAATATAACTACTATAATACTGCCCCCTATATACAAGAATATAACTACTATAATACTGCTCCTATATACAAGAATATAACTACTATAATACTTCTCCCTATATACAAGAATATAACTACTATAATACTGCCCCCTATATACAAGAATATAACTACTATAATACTGCTCCCTATATACAAGAATATAACTACTATAATACTGCCCCCTATATACAAGAATATAACTACTATAATACTGCTCCTATATACAAGAATATAACTACTATAATACTTCTCCCTATATACAAGAATATAACTACTATAATACTGCCCCCTATATACAAGAATATAACTACTATAATACTGCCCCCTATATACAAGAATATAACTACTATAATACTCCTCCCTATATACAAGAATATAACTACTATAATACTGCCCCCTATATACAAGAATATAACTACTATAATACTGCCCCCTATATGCAAGAATATAACTACTATAATACTGCTCCCATATATACAAGAATATAACTACTATAATACTGCCCCTATATACAAGAATATAACTACTATAATACTGCCCCCTATATACAAGAATATAACTACTATAATACTGCTCCCTATATACAAGAATATATCTACTATAATACTGCCCCCTATATACAAGAATATAACTACTATAATACTGCCCCCTATATACAAGAATATAACTACTATAATACTGCCCCTATATACAAGAATATATCTACTATAATACTGCCCCCTATATACAAGAATATATCTACTATAATACTGCCCCCTATATACAAGAATATAACTACTATAATACTGCCTCTATATACAAGAATATATCTACTATAATACTGCCCCTATATACAAGAATATTACTACGATAATACTGCCCCCTATATACAAGAATATAACTACTATAATACTGCTCCTATATACAAGAATATAACTACTATAATACTGCCCCTATATACAAGAATATAACTACTATAATACTGCTCCTATATACAAGAATATAACTACTATAATACTGCCCCTATATACAAGAATATAACTACTATAATACTGCCTCTATATACAAGAATATATCTACTATAATACTGCCCCTATATACAAGAATATAACTACTATAATACTGCCCCCTATATACAAGAATATAACTACTATAATACTGCCTCTATATACAAGAATATATCTACTATAATACTGCCCCTATATACAAGAATATAACTACTATAATACTGCCTCTATATACAAGAATATATCTACTATAATACTGCCCCTATATACAAGAATATAACTACTATAATACTGCTCTATATACAAGAATATAACTACTATAATACTGCTCCTATATACAAGAATATAACTACTATAATACTGCCCCCTATATACAAGAATATAACTACTATAATACTGCCCCCTATATACAAGAATATAACTACTATAATACTGCCCCTATGTACAATAATATAACTACAATAATACTGCCCCTATGTACAATAATATATCTACTATAATACTGCCCCTATATACAAGAATATAACTACTATAATACTGACCTTATATACAAGAATATAACTACTATAATACTGCCCCCTATGGAGAAGAATCTAGCTGTTATGCCCCTGCAGTTGGTCGCAGTGTAATATTGTGTTGTTTTTCTCTTTCTACAGCTCAGAATTGCTCGGGGTTCCGCACGTGCTCTCAGTGCTTGGAGCACCCTGGTTGTGGATGGTGTAATGACCCCAGCAACACTGGGAAGGGAAATTGCATAGAAGGTTCATCAAGGGGACCAATGAAACCTCAGGGCAAACAGTCGACTGAAATGGTTCTGGATACCAGTTTGTGCCCTCGGGATAAGAACTTTGAGTGGTCTTTCATCCACTGCCCAGGTGAGAAGGATTTTGTCCAGTGTCACAAGTATATTCCGTTTTCAGGTCAATATCACATTATACAGCACAAGGCCCTGGATAATTATCCTTCCATATATTTTGTTATCCCATAGCTGGTGTCCTTAATGGTCATCCCATAGCTGGTGTCCTTAATGGTCATCCCATAGCTGGTCCTTAATGGTCATCCCATAGCTGGTGTCCTTAGTGGTCATCCCATAGCTGGTGTCCTTAGTGGTCATCCCATAGCTGGTGTCCTTAGTGGTCATCCTTTAGCTGTAGTCTTTAGTGGTCATCTATTAGCTAATATCCTCAGTGGTCATCTCTTAGCTGTAGTTTTCAGTGGTTATTCCATGGCTGGGGTTTTCAGTGGTCTAGCTATGATGGGTGTCTTCAGTGGTCATCCCAAAGCTAATGTCGTCATTGATCATCTTATCGCAGGTGTCCTCAGACATCATTCAATGGTTGATGTCCCCAGTGGTCATCCCATAGCTGGTGTCCTCAGTGGTAATTTTTTCACTGGTGTCTTTATTGGTCACCTCATGGCTGTTGCCATCAGCGGTCATCCCTCTGCTGTTGTCTTCAATGGTGATTCTATGGCTGGTGTCCTCAGTGGTCATCCCATGGCTGATGTCCTCAGTGGTCATCCCATTGCTGGTGTCCTCAGTGGTCATCCCATTGCTGGTGTCCTCAGTGGTCATCCCATGGCTGGTGTCCTCAGTGGTCATCCCATGGCTGGTGTCCTCAGTGGTCATCCCATGGCTGGTGTCCTCAGTGGTCATCCCATGGCTGGTGTCATCAGTGGTCATCCCATGGCTGGTGTCCTCAGTGGTCATCCCATGGCTGATGTCCTCCGTGGTCATCCCATGGCTGGTGTCCTCAGTGGTCATCCCATGGCTGGTGTCCTCAGTGGTCATCCCATGGCTGGTGTCCTCAGTGGTCATCCCATGGCTGGTGTCCTCAGTGGTCATCCCATGGCTGGTGTCCTCAGTGGTCATCCCATGGCTGGTGTCCTCAGTGGTCATCCCATGGCTGGTGTCCTCAGTGGTCATTACATAGCTGGTGTCCTCTGTGAGCGTCTTTAATCTTGGGAACAATTTAGTTTGATAAAGTTGTTAGGACTTTTCACAATGACATGCAGCTCACGTCACCACTTTATCCCCGGACACTTCCTGTAGGAGCGTCTGCCATTGTTCCACCGCTGCTGTACAGAGAAGGTTTCACTTCTGTTTGAAGGGCGGCATGACCTACCGTTATCCGTTTCACACTCTATATATTATATTTCTGTTTAATGTACACTATGTATTATAATAGGCCTGCATTATACTCACTATATCTTATAATACTACTGTACAATGTCATAATGCTATTGAGTAATTGACACTATGTATTATAATATTACAGTACAATGTATGTTATAATACTAGTGTATAATGTGCATGGTGTGTTATAACATTATTTTATATTATCCAATGTATTATAATAATGTTTCATGTACTGTATATATTATATTACTACTGTGTAATGTAAAGTTTATTACAATACTCCCTTATAATGGTCAATGTAGATTATAGTACATGAGCACTGCTTGTTATATAATGTACACTATCAATACTGTTCTATAATGCACACTATATATCATACACGTAATGCTACATCCTTAGGTGACATTGTATTCTTTGTTGCAGCGTGCCAATGTAACGGACACAGCACCTGTATCAACAGCAATGTTTGTGAACAGTGTAAGAACCTGACTACGGGGAAACAGTGTGAGACCTGCATGCCGGGCTACCACGGGAATCCCACCAACGGAGGCGAATGTGAAGGTAAGAGATACTTGTGGATACATCACGATAACTATACAGCGTGTCAGACCCGGCGACCACAAAGACCACATCAGATGAAGCTTCAGTTCAGTATTCTGCAGAGTACATATAGCACATTATATCTGAGCTTGTGGAGTCTGTTTCTCATATACATAAAATACATATCTAACAATCTGTATATATCATGTCTCCTCCTCTCCTCTGTATATACCATGTCTCCTCCTCTTCTCTGTATATACCATGTCTCCTCCTCTCCTCTGTATATATCATGTATCCTCCTCTCCTCTGTATATACCATGTCTCCTCCTCTCCTCTGTATATATCATGTCTCCTCCTCTCCTCTGTATATACCATGTCTCCTCCTCTCCTCTGTATATATCATGTCTCCTCCTCTCCTCTGTATATATCATGTCTCCTCCTCTCCTCTGTATATATCATGTCTCCTCCTCTTCTCTGTATATATCATGTCTCCTCCTCTTCTCTGTATATACCATGTCTCCTCCTCTCCTCTGTATATATCATGTCTCCTCCTCTCCTCTGTATATATCATGTCTCCTCCTCTCCTCTGTATATATCATGTATCCTCCTCTCCTCTGTATATATCATGTCTCCTCCTCTCCTCTGTATATATCGTGTCTCCTCCTCTCCTCTGTATATATCGTGTCTCCTCCTCTCCTCTGTATATATCATGTCTCCTCCTCTCCTCTGTATATATCGTGTCTCCTCCTCTCCTCTGTATATATCATGTCTCCTCCTCTCCTCTGTATATATCATGTCTCCTCCTCTCCTCTGTATATATCATGTATCCTCCTCTCCTCTGTATATACCATGTCTCCTCCTCTCCTCTGTATATATCATGTCTCCTCCTCTCCTCTGTATATATCATGTCTCCTCTTATTCTCTGTATATATCATGTCTCCTCCTCTCCTCTGTATATACCATGTCTCCTCCTCTCCTCTGTATATATCATGTCTCCTCCTCTCCTCTGTATATATCATGTCTCCTCCTCTCCTCTGTATATATCATGTCTCCTCCTCTCCTCTGTATATATCATGTCTCCTCCTCTCCTCTGTATATATCATGTCTCCTCCTTCTCTGTATATATCATGTCTCCTCCTCTCCTCTGTATATATCATGTCTCCTCCTCTCCTCTGTATATACCATGTCTCCTCCTCTCCTCTGTATATATCATGTATCCTCCTTCTCTGTATATATCATGTCTCCTCCTCTCCTCTGTATATATCATGTATCCTCCTTCTCTGTATATATCTTGTCTCCTCCTCTCCTCTGTATATATCATGTCTCCTCCTCTCCTCTGTATATATCATGTCTCCTCCTCTCCTCTGTATATATCATGTCTCCTCCTCTCCTCTGTATATATCATGTCTCCTCCTCTCCTCTGTATATACCATGTATCCTCCTCTCCTCTGTATATATCATGTCTCCTCCTCTCCTCTGTATATATCATGTCTCCTCCTCTCCTCTGTATATATCATGTCTCCTCCTCTCCTCTGTATATACCATGCATCCTCCTCTCCTCTGTATATATATCATGTCTCCTCCTCTCCTCTGTATATATCATGTCTCCTCCTCTCCTCTGTATATATCATGTCTCCTCCTCTCCTCTGTATATATCATGTATCCTCCTCTCCTCTGTATATACCATGTCTCCTCCTCTCCTCTGTATATATCATGTCTCCTCCTCTCCTCTGTATATATCATGTCTCCTCCTCTCCTCTGTATATATCATGTCTCCTCCTCTCCTCTGTATATATCATGTCTCCTCCTCTCCTCTGTATATATCATGTCTCCTCCTCTCCTCTGTATATATCATGTCTCCTCCTCTCCTCTGTATATACCATGTCTCCTCCTCTCCTCTGTATATACCATGTCTCCTCCTCTCCTCTGTATATATCATGTCTCCTCCTCTCCTCTGTATATATCTTGTCTCCTCCTCTCCTCTGTATATATCGTGTCTCCTCCTCTCCTCTGTATATACCATGTCTCCTCCTCTCCTCTGTATATATCATGTCTCCTCCTCTCCTCTGTATATATCATGTCTCCTCCTCTCCTCTGTATATATCATGTCTCCTCCTCTCCTCTGTATATATCATGTCTCCTCCTCTCCTCTGTATATATCATGTCTCCTCCTCTCCTCTGTATATATCATGTCTCCTCCTCTCCTCTGTATATACCATGTCTCCTCCTCTCCTCTGTATATACCATGTCTCCTCCTCTCCTCTGTATATATCATGTCTCCTCCTCTCCTCTGTATATATCATGTCTCCTCCTCTCCTCTGTATATATCTTGTCTCCTCCTCTCCTCTGTATATATCATGTCTCCTCCTCTCCTCTGTATATATCATGTCTCCTCCTCTCCTCTGTATATACCATGTCTCCTCCTCTCCTCTGTATATATCATGTCTCCTCCTCTCCTCTGTATATATCATGTCTCCTCCTCTCCTCTGTATATATCATGTCTCCTCCTCTTCTCTGTATATATCATGTCTCCTCCTCTTCTCTGTATATACCATGTCTCCTCCTCTCCTCTGTATATATCATGTCTCCTCCTCTCCTCTGTATATATCATGTCTCCTCCTCTCCTCTGTATATATCATGTATCCTCCTCTCCTCTGTATATATCATGTCTCCTCCTCTCCTCTGTATATATCATGTCTCCTCCTCTCCTCTGTATATATCATGTCTCCTCCTCTCCTCTGTATATATCATGTATCCTCCTCTCCTCTGTATATATCATGTATCCTCCTCTCCTCTGTATATATCATGTATCCTCCTCTCCTCTGTATATATCATGTATCCTCCTCTCCTCTGTATATATCTTGTCTCCTCCTCTCCTCTGTATATATCATGTCTCCTCCTCTCCTCTGTATATATCATGTATCCTCCTCTCCTCTGTATATATCATGTCTCCTCCTCTCCTCTGTATATACCATGTCTCCTCCTCTCCTCTGTATATATCATGTCTCCTCCTCTCCTCTGTATATATCATGTCTCCTCCTCTCCTCTGTATATACCATGTCTCCTCCTCTCCTCTGTATATATCATGTCTCCTCCTCTCCTCTGTATATATCATGTCTCCTCCTCTCCTCTGTATATATCATGTCTCCTCCTCTCCTCTGTATATATCATGTCTCCTCCTCTCCTCTGTATATATCATGTCTCCTCCTCTCCTCTGTATATATCATGTCTCCTCCTCTCCTCTGTATATATCATGTCTCCTCCTCTCCTCTGTATATATCATGTCTCCTCCTCTCCTCTGTATATATCATGTCTCCTCCTCTCCTCTGTATATATCATGTCTCCTCCTCTCCTCTGTATATATCATGTCTCCTCCTCTCCTCTGTATATATCATGTCTCCTCCTCTCCTCTGTATATATCATGTCTCCTCCTCTCCTCTGTATATACCATGTCTCCTCCTCTCCTCTGTATATATCATGTCTCCTCCTCTCCTCTGTATATATCATGTCTCCTCCTCTCCTCTGTATATATCGTGTCTCCTCCTCTCCTCTGTATATATCGTGTCTCCTCCTCTCCTCTGTATATATCGTGTCTCCTCCTCTCCTCTGTATATATCATGTCTCCTCCTCTCCTCTGTATATATCATGTCTCCTCCTCTCCTCTGTATATACCATGTATCCTCCTCTCCTCTGTATATATCATGTCTCCTCCTCTCCTCTGTATATATCATGTCTCCTCTTCTCCTCTGTATATACCATGTCTCCTCCTCTCCTCTGTATATATCATGTCTCCTCCTCTCCTCTGTATATATCATGTCTCCTCCTCTCCTCTGTATATATCATGTCTCCTCCTCTCCTCTGTATATATCGTGTCTCCTCCTCTCCTCTGTATATATCGTGTCTCCTCCTCTCCTCTGTATATATCGTGTCTCCTCCTCTCCTCTGTATATATCGTGTCTCCTCCTCTCCTCTGTATATATCATGTATCCTCCTCTCCTCTGTATATATCTTGTCTCCTCCTCTCCTCTGTATATATCATGTCTCCTCCTCTCCTCTGTATATATCATGTCTCCTTCTCTCCTCTGTATATATCATGTATCCTCCTCTCCTCTGTATATATCATGTCTCCTCCTCTCCTCTGTATATATCATGTCTCCTCCTCTCCTCTGTATATATCATGTCTCCTCCTCTCCTCTGTATATATCATGTATCCTCCTCTCCTCTGTATATATCATGTCTCCTCCTCTCCTCTGTATATATCATGTCTCCTCCTCTCCTCTGTATATATCATGTATCCTCCTCTCCTCTGTATATATCATGTCTCCTCCTCTCCTCTGTATATATCATGTCTCCTCCTCTCCTCTGTATATATCATGTCTCCTCCTCTCCTCTGTATATATCATGTATCCTCCTCTCCTCTGTATATATCTTGTATCCTCCTCTCCTCTGTATATACCATGTGTTGCTATGTTCCTTCAGGGGATGTAAGTTGAATAATTTGCTGTGAATTGTTTCCTATTTCCGTTTCTTGGCTTCCTGACACATAAAGCAGATTGTATATTACCCACGAGTCAATACAATGGGAAGCGCTGACCCTGGCGCCGCCCGTCGTGTCCTGATTTCGCTGTTACTCAGTCATTGATACGATATCAGATCACGGGAACCTGAAGATTTATATTTCTTCCTATTGACAGATGAACAATTTCTGCCACTTTATGGCGCTTTAAATAATTCCTAACGGTGGTTTATTCTGTGAAGTTGGCAGAACGTTCCTCTGCGCTCTCCGGCCGCGCTCTGTCAGAGTGATCTATGGGTCTGGTTGTTATTCTGTAGGGGAACATTACAGAACTCACCGAATAAGCTCTCTTGTCACCTTTACTAAATTATGTTCAGAGCAGTAATGGCCTGAATCAATTCCCACGCCCCGTGAATACATATATACACGTTCTACCCCGAGGTTCTGCGGCCGCTTCTGGGTCCCAGACGCCGACACGGTGTGAAATTAAATGAATTGCGGAATACTACGATTAAATATTCTGTAAGTGGATTCCGCTACGACCCCGCTACTTGATCCGACATTAGCGAGAACGAGGAGAAAAGATGCAAAATACTGAATCAAAGACGGTAATAAATCAGCCGGCGTGCGAGAAAGTTCCATCATCCCGGAATGTTCTGCAACTTTCTAATAGAATTTGAGGGGAATTTATTAAACACGGAATGGCCTTTTTTTTTTTTTTTACAAATTTTGGCCCAGATATTTTTCTAAAAAAAATTATCAACTTTTTTTTTTTACTTTTTATGGCGCAAAAAATATATATATACATAAAAAAGTGGGCGTGGCTTTGCCATCATTTACTCCAGAAACTCGTGTGAATTATGTCGCAAATTTAGCTGGCATAAATGTCACTTTCTGGCGCATGGACGGTCTGAGATGTGCCGCGTTTATTGAGGCGTTTGTTTCATAATACATGAAATGCCAGTATTAATAAATTCTCCCAATGTGTCTCAATTGGCACCATTTTAAGATCTGTGCTTGCTGGCAGTGAATGTATTATTATTTTTCAAATGCATTTTTATTTTTTTATACGTAATTAGAGGCTGAAGGCTCGTTTTGATCTAATACTTTTCACAGCTGAGGATTTGTTACAATTGTCTCTAGACAATTCTCTGTGAGCAGAATACATCAGAAACACACCAGTAGCCTACATCTCTCTCCTGTCCTGGACTCCAGGCTGATAGGTCTTACATTCACTGATACATTGTAACAAATCCTCAGCTGTGAGAAGTAGTAGGTCAGGATGGGTCCACAGCCTTTGAATGTAGATAAGGCTCACATTCATTGACAGCAAGCAGAAATCTTGAAAATAGTGAGGAATGGTTGGAGCTCATTAACGACTCACTTTGCAGGAAAATTACAACTTTTATGCCACTTCCGCCGTCAGCGCCACTTGTCTTTGCAGTGGGTGGAGCTTAGCAGTAGGGGGCTCGACCACTCACGGCCTCTCACATTAACTATAATTTATGCCACAAACTGGCGTAATATGTAGAGCTGGTGTAGATTTCGCTCTGCGGTGCACGGACTGCCAGAAATGCGATTCTTTTATTAAGAGGCACAAACATCCTAATAAACCGGGCGCATTTTGCTCCAGCCTCTTTCCGGCGTATGAAACATAATAAACGTCATTATTTCTCCCCAAAGTTGCAGAAGTTTTCATTAGATGGTGACTACGCTTTCTTGACCCTTGTCTGAGCCCCCTCCTCCTCTGTGAATTCCCCGAGTGACAGGCGATCTCCTCCGTCAGTCTCCGTTCACATCTGCGTCCTGGTTTTAGTTTATAACGGAATCTTTTGCGCAGTGCTGGATCCGTTGTACGACAGATAACACTGATGTCCGTCGGGTCCCCAGTTTTGATGGGTATTATAGAGCTGCATGCAGCCGTATTTTTCATGCTAAATGTGACGAAATCTGCGACGTAGGCTCCGAACACAGATGTGAACACAGCCCTAGATACAGATGGATCTGTATAGGGATCATATAGAGGTTAGGTATAGGGATTCTATAGAGGTTCAGTTCATTATAGCGATTCTATAGAGGTTAAGTATAGGGATCATATATATATATATATATATATATATATGAGGGTATAGCGGATCTGTATAGGGATCATATAGAGGTTAAGTATAGGGATCCTATAGAGGCTCAGTATAGGGATCGTATAGAGGGTTTAGTGGAACAGTATGGAGATCATGTAGAAGTTCAGTATAGGGATCATATAGAGGCTTAATGTGTGGATCATATAGAGGTTAAATATACAGATCATATTGAGGTCCATTATAGAGATCATATAGAGAGTATAGAGGTTCAGTATAGGGGTCATATAGATAGTGTAGCGGTTCAGTATAATGATTGTATAGAAGGTATAGAGGTTCTGTGTAGAAATCATATAGAGGGTATAGCGCTTCTGTATAGGGATCATATAGAGGGTATAGCGCTTCTGTATAGGGATCATATAGAGGGTATAGAGGTTCAGTATAGAGATCATATAGTGGTTCAGTATAAGGATCCTACAGAGGTTCAGTATAGGGATCCTATAAAGGTTCAGTATAGTGGTCATGTAGAGGTTCAGTATAGGTATCATATATAGTTTCAGTATAGGCATCATATAGAGATTCTGTATAGGGATCATATAGGGGTTCAGTATAGGGATCATGTAGAGGTTTAGTATAGGTATATAGAGGTTTAGAATAGGGATCATATAATGGTTCAGTATAGGGGTCATATAGAGATTCTCTATAGGGATCATATAGTGGTTCCATATAGGGGTCATATAGAGATTCTGTAGAGGGATCATATAGGGGTTCAGTATAGGGATCATATAGAGATTCTGTAGAGGGATCATATAGAGGTTGAGTATAGGGCTCCGCTGTGTGTCCCTTTTACATTGTGACGCTGAGATTTGCCCCTTTGCACAGAACATCTGCCTTTTGTGTCCGGGCGACTCCGGATCTTGTTCCTCGGTTGAGCGCTGATTTTGGTTCTCGTCGGTGAAGCGCCTTGTGATGTGACAGGTGCTTCTTGTTCACGCCTCGATACATCCCCTGATCTTGTAGGAGCCGTTAACGAGCCCCCTCCTCCCTCTTCTGGATTCAGGCCGTGTAAACAAGGCTTTTACATAAAGGACATCAGATACCGACAGCCTGGAGCGAGCGGAGCTTCTACCTGACTGTACGGCCCCCGGTGCCCGCTGCGCGGCCGCTCAAAGCCAATTAGCCATAAAGAAGCGACATGAAGAGAGTTGTTAGGAAAACTAATTAACTGCGCCGGTCACTTTAATTGTGGATACAGCGAGGAGCCGGGAGAAATGTCCATTCCAATTGAGTTGATAAATGAGCGAGAAATGGCGGCCTGTCCGCAACGACCGAGCGAATACTGGGCCTGGGGTCACACAAGGCGTTTGTAGAGGGGGTTACGACTGTCCCATCACACAGCAGTGGTGCACGAAGCAGAGCGTCTTGGAGCCTCGGCCGCGGTTCTTCACCTGCTATCTGCTCTAACTCTGCTTGTTGTCAGTGACTTTTGTGGTTTTTTTTACATCCAGAGGCTCAAATCCTTCCTGACCTAATACTTCTCACAGCTGAGGGTTTGTTTCACTGTATCAGTATGGGCAATCCTCTGTGAACTAAGCAGAGCAACACAGGCTGATCAGTGGTATGAGCAGGACAAGGCCAGGACCGGTTTTCAGCGTCTCCATGTAATCGATGCATGTTTTCATTCACTGAAAGCAAGCAGAGCTCTTAGAAATTGAAAGCAATTGAACCCAAAGTTCCATAGCATATCATACACAAACTACTCTGCCTGCAATCAATGAATGGAAATACATTATGTACATTCTGTAGCTGAAAAGCCATCGCGAGCTAGTCCCGTCTACACATCTGACTGGTGTGTTACAATGTCACAATGATTATAGGTGAGAATCAGTGTAGAAATAGAACAGGTAACGTGTTTGATCTGTGGGGGTCCTCTGGACCCCGTTCCTTCTCGTCCATTGTATGGGATATCCAGTGGAGCCCTTGGCTGCTGTTTGACGGATATGGATCCTATGGGGTTAATAGTGACAGGTCCACACTGCGGAACATTGGGGAAGCGTCGCTGTGTAGTCGTCGCACCGCGCTCGGGGTCCTCTGGAGACGCTCTGTGGTAATGATCCCCCCAGGCCTCGGATCTTGGCTCTAATGTCGCTGCATGTTAATAAGATTTTAGTGGTTGCAGACATTAGTACCTCCACAATACCTGCGGCTCCAACCACAGATGTTTCATTTCCCATAAAAACAAATGTAAGCGCCGCTCCCCGGGATCATTACGGGCGACAGGATGTGCTGCAAAAAAAAAGTGTCATCCCGGTGAGGAAGGCCGCGCGGCTGACGGGGACATTTCCATAACGATGCCCTGACAGACGAGACGCCGGCGGCAGATTTACCGGCACGCCAGACTTGGCAGAAAAGTTTGCTTTGCAGATGATGTCTCTCTTTTTTTTTTTTTATTACTTGTACAGTAAAATCTGTTAATCTGGCGCCCGGTGCTGTAGAAATCCTGCTAATCCGGCATGTGACTAACGTATTCCCAGTATGGACTAGCAGACGTGTACCTGATAATCCAGAACTGGGGTCCCTCTTACCTGCAGCGGCTGCGTCTCCCCCTCACAGCTGCTCTGCACAGAGCGACATCTTTGTATGGGAGGCGTCTGAACCATCGGCAGCTGTGTGAGCGGCATGTCGGGGGGCTGTGGATGGAAACGGGGTCGGACCGGATCCTCCTGCGTCTCTTAATAAATTTGTTGCATCTTCCGCCAGCCACAGTCTTAATACGTCTCCCCCTTTTTTATGTTACCCTTTTTCACCATTTTCAAGATCTCTGCTAGCTGTGAGAGAATGAGAGCACTTGTTTATATTGATAGGCAGCAAACCTTTATACATTCCTAGTCCTGCCTCAGCTGAGGGTTTGTTACAGTTGTATCCAGTCTAGACAATGCTGCTGGCTGCACAGATCTCTCTGGTAGTTTGCTACAATGTATCGGTCTGGTAATATCGCACAAGGTTCTCATGATGTCATTTCGTTTTTCCTCCTGAAGAGAAGTGACGGTAAATTGGATTTATTCGGGTTTTTAACATTCTGAAATATTTCTTGGCTTTTAAGGATTTGTCCAAAAAGTTAAATAATTCTGAGAAATCCAGTCTGCAAATGTTTCCTCAAAAAATAGAGCAAAATGACAGGAAGATCTTTACAGATTACAGAAGAACGAGTCCATTGGAGCAGAGGAGGGAAGGATGTGAGTCTGACACAAAGTGCGCCCCTGTGAACTGTGGTGAGGACGAGTACTGCAGCTTTACGCCACAACTTGTGCACCGTGGACTGAAGCTTCTTGGACCGAGGCACCAGGGATCGACTCAGGACCGGTCAGAGATCCACCAGTGGATCCCGAGCTTACCGAGGGTCAAGACTGATACAATGTAACCACTTCTCAGCTGAGAGCAGGACTAGATACGTACAGCTATATCATTCACTGACAGCAAGCACATTTCTTGAAGAATTGAACTACAAAGTTAGTTATAAAGCTGCAGAGCCCGGATTGTGAATGTAAACCTGCGGATGATCGTCTCTCTGGATGACTCGTTTAGAAGTTCCGATAATCTGGCAGCGCTGCGGTCCTGATCGTGCCGGATTATCAGACGTTTAGTGCACATGACGATCACCCCCTCCCCCACGTTCTCTGGCGCTGCCTTCTCCGGATGACCCGACATGTTTCGCTCTTGTTTATCGTCGATAATTGCGGCCATTTTCCGCCGTTTTGCTCGCAGTCTTTGTTTTTTCTTGGTTCATTTCAGCTAAATTCCCCTCCTCTGCGTTGCGGAGCGCCGCGGTGATCCGGATATTAGATTATGTCACAGGAACGGGAGGTAAAGAAAATGTCGTCTCCTCGCCGGAATCGCTTACACCGCAGAATAAGGTGCTCATTGACCGCTCATCCTCATCAGGACGTGCTGAACGACATCCACAACGCAAATCACCGCCTTATGATATTTACCAACACATTGCGACATTTTCCCTCCGCCACCCCTGACATCGTAGCTACAGTCTATTAATACATTGCATTCTGCTGCATTGCACTATGGGAGATGTAGTGTTTTCTACAATGCTTTATACAGGCACTGAACCAGCAAGGGGCAGCAGAAACAGATTGCAGGACTTCATCTCTGAGAGCTGTGACTGCAGCTCTGGATGTGAGTGGAGTATTAAATATGATGTAACAGGAGAAATTGTGACTGCAGCTCTGGATGTGAGTGGAGTATTAAATGTGATGTAACAGGAGAAATTGTGACTGCAGCTCTGGATGTGAGTGGAGTATTAGCTGTGAAGCAACAACACAAATTGTGACTGCAGCTCTGGATGTGAGGAGTATTATCTGTGAAGCAACAACACAAATTGTGACTGCAGCTGTGGATGTGAGTGGAGTATTAAATGTGATGTAACAGGATAAATTGTGACTGCAGCTCTGGATGTGAGTGGAGTATTAGGTAATTTAACAGCAGAAATTGATTTGCAGCTCTGGATGTGAGTGGAGTATGAGATCTGATGTAATAGGTATTTATAAACGTACTCCTCGCTATGTGTAAACTAGTGCTGGATAGAATATTCTTCGTTTTAGTTCCCCTTTAATTGACCCGCGTTGTGGTCTGCGTGCGGACAGCCGAGTTTCGGGTTTTCTTCCATAAAGGCCGCACGTTCCTGGTCGCGCACACGTGTGGGATGATGAGAGTTTATAGACCCGCTCTGTGTCTGTCCTGGAACACGCGGCAGATGACATCGCTCTCCATAAAGTTTTCATCGGTGGTTTTACGACGCGCCGCTGCCTCGCGCTCCTCCTGTGACTGGTATTAAACACGGATCCGCGCTCCAGTTATAACTTCACACTGTAAAAAGAAATGAGTTTGTTACCGGTTTAATTGTCGCTGTGTCACATTTACGTCGTGTTGTCTCTTCCTTTGGAATTTTACTAAATGAGATGAATATTTCAGACCGCGCTTTATGTGGAAACGCCGTAAACACGTGTCGTGCGCTCCCGCCGCTCGCTGCCTGATACGATAACACTGTAACCAGCACCGTCCTCCTCATATAACCCGCACAGAACACAAAGGGTAAAACCGCAGGAAGGTGTACGGCCCTTTATCTGTTAAAGGGACAGGACACCCAGACGGGTTCCTGTAGCGCCATTTTCTTATTTACGTTGTAAAAAAATAATTTTTCTCGGAGAAAATTGTCTGCAAAATGAAACTTTTTATAAATGTTCCCCATCGTCTTTTTTTTGCCTTCTCTGCCGCCATCGACTCTTCGGTATGTTCACAGGGCTTATTTTCAGCCGTTTTTCGGGCCATAAACGCACCAGAAAATAGCTGAAAAACGGAAGTTGAAAAACCTCTGGCCAAAACCGCATGTAAAAAAACGCCTCGTAAAGAGAAGCCGGTCAGTTCTTCAGCCGCTTTTCACAGTCTCTGCCATTACACAATATTGAGCCAATCTGACGGCAGGAACGTCGCGCTCGCTGCTCAATGACGGATCTTCCTGGGATTCTACAAACATAATTAAGCAGCTCAATAAGTTCTAG